>NW_011499912.1:813972-861405 GCF_000495115.2 Populus euphratica | reverse complement strand
CCGCGGTTTACGAGCCGTGATAGTATAAAACACTAAGATAAAAAAAAATAGGTTTTTTTAAAGCACCCTAGATTTTTAAATTTTTGTCCCTTCTCCTTGCGATTTACGAGTCACAAACTCTTGAAATACCAAGGGAAAAATAAGCTTGTAAAGCACATGGAATCTCCTTGGATTTCTATCTTAATAAATTTAGTCAGAATTAAACTGAGAAAAACTGATGGGATTAAAAAAAAAAACACCAACACCATAGCAATTATAAGACAAACCAAACACCAATCAACTTACCTTAGGTAGGGCGTCTAAGGGTGCTAACACCTTCCCTTTACGCAACCAGTCTCTTGCCTTAGAATCTCTGAAAGACCAGTTAGATTTCCTAGTGACTATAATACTAGGTGGCGACTCCCTTGTTCATAGTAAAACAAAAGACCCCGAAATCAATCGATGATTGCCGCGCTCCGCCACGAGGGTGCGACATTAGTCTTAAACTTTGACATTTGTATAATATTATAAGCTAATCCCCTTTTCATATAATATAAAAAGATTGAACATGGTAAAATAAATATAAAATATGTTTATTTTTTTTCATTATTAATTTTGTTATAAATTATAAATGTGTTTCAACTTAAAAAAATTGATAAATATCTCTATTATATCTAATAAACCAAAACACATCATTGTTTTACCATGCAAAATAATTTATACCAAACATTGTTGTATCCTTTATAGCCATAACTGCAAATCTAGATTTTCCTTTACATCTTAAAGGTTGTTGACACCTTCTATCCCAGTATCCTTAATATTTTTTTTTTTTATGGATTTTGCCTTAAATAATTTTTATTTATTTATTTTATTATTCTACTGTATATTTTGATAATATTTCTATTATAGGACACATGCTCAAAATCTTTATGTTGACTAATAAAATTAATATTATTTGAAAAATAAAAAAACATAAAAAAAAAAAAAAGAATTAAGAAACCCTAACCAATGGAAATTTATTAGCAAGTAAAATAAAGTGAATTAACATCTAACTAAAGTTTTATAAAAGAGTTAACTTAAGAGATTTTATAACAATGTGTTGTTACTAACTTCATTTAATGTATATTTAAAATATATATTTTAACTTCATTTAATGAATAATTAAATGAATAAAAACTGAAAAAAATTTATGAATCATTAAAAATTCTTACCTTCTCTCTAGGTCTATATATTAATCATAATCCTCATTTTTATAAATATCTTTAAAATATTTATCCACATCTGACATCCATTATCATGGCAGCTGCAAATAACCTTTTTATTTTTATGGCCACGCTCTTCGCAGTTGGAGTAATGTTAAATTCTCCAATACACACAAATGCTTTTTGGAACCCGTCAAAGTATCCCGAACCAGTTCCGGGATATTTTAAGGTTTTGGATCGATGTGAAAAGCCTCTAGCAACAAAATTTCCATCTTGTAGTAACGCAACCTTGGCGGCAATATTCAAGAAAAAACATATTCCAAACAAGTGTTGTCCCGAAGTCACCAAGTTTTCAAAGTTTTGCTACCATGCTCTAGGGTTGTTTGTTGCCACTACACCGAATTTTGTATTGACTGTGCCAGAATTTTTTGAACGGACTCAAAAGGTTTATGATCATTGTCTTCGAGTAGTTCGATCATCTTCAAAGTCTCGTCGTAGTCGCAAGAGAAGAACTCAATAAGGGTGCATTTGTATTCAATGTTCCTCACACACAATTATGTATTTTTTACCGACCATCAACACATGAATAAAATATATGATTAATTATAAATACCTCAAGCTTTTATTATATCGTCAATTTAATTCATTTTAGATGGTTAAGTTATGAGCAATTGATTTCTGTTGTTTATAAGACAGTTGTTGATAAGAATACACTTAAATACCTTATGTCTGGTGAGGATTGTAGAGTTAAATTGACCACATTTAAAATTGATTCCAGAAACTCACACTTTTATATTTATGTTTGTAATTTGCACCAAGAAAGTTGGCAAATTAATTGGCTAAGATTGAATCTAGCCTTATGCAATCACATCACAATATATTTATGTGAGTATTTAACTTGGTCATGAGCTTTTTTTGTTAGACTACTTTGAGATTAGGGTTTTATTTATGATTTCATGGGTAAACATAAAAATATATGCTTTGACGTAATTATGGTTTTATTTATGATTTCATGGGTAAACATAAAAATATATGCTTTGATGTAATTATGCATGCATGCTTAACCCCACGTTGGGTATGGACGCGATTGCGTCCAGCTCCACGTTAACCTTGGACGCGTCCACACCCAACCTTACATTGAGTTTGGACTTGTCTGCGCCCAACTCCATGTTGGGCTTGGACACGTCTACACCTACTCACATGTTAGACCCAGACGCGTCCACACTCAACCTCACATTAGATCTGGTCGCATGTTGGACTTGGACGCGTCCACGCCCAACCGGACATTCTGGGTGGACACGACCTCATTTAACTCCATGTTATTAATAATTCTCAAGTTCGAATTAAGTAGATATTTTAATCTTTATTTATTTACTAGAGAGTTTATATCGATACCAAATACCTTTTAAATAATAAAATAGTATTATTTATGATATAAAAAAATATAAACATTTTAAGTTTATAATAATTGAAAATAGGTTTTTTCATAATTCAAGTGTTGATTTTCTCATCTTTAATCAATAAAAAAATTAATAAAATTATAATAGCTGAGATGAATCATCTAAATTGTATTAAAAAAATTGTACAGTTTATGAAGTGAATATATTTAATATATTTAAGAATTTGGAATTATTTATTTGTTACAAAGTGAAATATTAGTTATTTTTTAAAGATAACTAGGCATTGAGTTGTAATTATATAACAATTTAAATAACTAAAAAAAATTATAAAAAAATATTTAGTTGTAAGATAAATTATTAAAATATAATAAATATAAATATTTTATTTTCTAACTTTTTTTTTATTTTTTTTTTATTTTCTAACTTGAAATTAATAGAGAGAGAGAGAGAGAGAGAGAGAGAGAGCCCGAAACTGGAAATGATAGTAGAAAAAGGCTGTGACGTGTGAAACACCAAACACGAACAAAACTCTTCACCCTGAACCTTAGCTGCCTGCCGCCATAGACCTCTCAGCTTCCGTCCTAGAAGCCCTGGACATTAACTCGCCAAAAAAAAAACCAAACACAACATCTTCCTCAAAACCCTTACGAAAAAGAGGCACACAGAGAAATCTTCATAAAAAAGGTTGCTTTCTTTGCTGTCTAAGAGAAGCTAAAATGGAAAGCAGCAGTAGTATTAGTAGAGGAGTACCAGAATCAACCATCGAAGCAGTAGAAAGAACCTTGGCAAATCTAAAACTAGTGGAGACCCATTTGCTTGAATTCTTGTCTCTTGCTAACCCTGATGTCCTTGATGAAATGCCACCTCTTCAAAGGGCTCAATCTCTCTTTATGCTTGCTAAGGCTACTTCTACTATCTTTGCATGTATGTATATATGAACAGTCTATCAAGACCAGTTTTTTTACCAATAATTTAGTTTGTTTCAGTTTGACCGGTGTTGATTTTGGTGATTTCTTGATTGTTTTTGTTTAATTTCATGATTTTTTTCAGTGAGATTGAGAACTACTGGAATTCACCCTGATGAGCATCCTATTAAGACAGAGCTTGTATGTGCTCTTGTATCCGATAATTTTTCCTTAAATCTCTGAATTTAGGCATCTGGGTTTGCTTTGCTGTTTAATTTGATGGGTTCTGTGTAATTTACTTGGTTTGTTCTGTGTAATTTACTTGGTTTTTGGATCAGGATAGGGTTTCTGTATGATGTCTCTGATTTGTTTATTTTCGGTTCTGAGGTTAAAATATGTGGGTTTTTTCTTATGGAGTTTTTATTTTTTTCTTCTTCATTGTGTTGGTTTATTAATTTATTTGACAGAAAGCTTATGACTTCAAGATGATGTTCATGAGTTTTACTTGATATATGCAATTTGGTGATTTGTGATTCTTAGGAGAGATTGAGCTTGTATCAAGACAAACTAGAGCAGTTCATCAATATAAGTAAAGGTACTTATTTTGTCCTCTTATCACACTGTAATTGATTCATGCCAAGTCGAAAACTGTCATTGCCTATGACTAGTGAAATTCAACTGACATGGATGGAAAGTTGTTGCGTGTTCAAGTACTTAAACTGCGATGAGCTTGGTTAGATGGAAAGTGCCATGTCTAAGTTTTGAAACTACAATGAGCGCTAGATGGAAAGCTGTTCGCCATGTTTAAATTTTTAACTGCAACAAGCTTGTTGATACCAGTCATTTCACATATCTCTTATTGATTAATTGAGTCTGAATTCATTCCTGAAGAACCATCGCAGCGTTCTACTACTTTAAATTACCAGGCTGCAACCCGTTTCATCGAGCATTCATTGCCTGACCTTACCCCTGGTAGGTGGTCAATCACTTTTCTGCATTGCCACTTTTTTTTTCCTGTTGTGATCTCATATTTTCGTATATTAAACATTTCTTATTGCAGAACAACGGAAAAGCATGAGGGATATCAGTAGAGGAGAAGGGTCGAAGATTAAGTATGTGGAGAGGAGCACCCACAAGAAGAGAAAATATGATACATCCGAAAAACAATCAGTTAAAGCCGCTGCCCAAGAATTTCTTGAAAAAGCTGCCCGTGAGCTTTTTGGTGGCAACACAGATGGTTTCAAGGGTCCTCTTATAAAAGTTGACTCGGCATCTGATGACAATCCTGTGGACTGATTTTTTACTATATCTTGGTATATGGTAAGATTGTTTTTTATCCATAACAGGGTTCCTTTTTCCTGAAAGTTTCATTTTTTTCTTTCATATTCTATTATTTTACCTTGCTTTTCTTGAAAAAGTATGAAAGTTGTTTGCATTTAGCTGTCAATGTCTGTATATGTGTGCTATCTTGATTGAACTTGATTGTGTGATCTTCCTGATTTTCCTGTGAATCTTTCTAAGTCACCTTTTTGTTTGAAGTAACTGGATAGGTTTGTTTGTTTGAATTAACAAAATAGTACCAGTTGAAATGCAAATGCTTGTGTCCCAAACAACGATGAATGGTTAATATCTTAAATTTGAGATATAGATAACTATGGAAGTATGCTGTGTAATCTGTGACAGTAGAAAACAAAACAAAACTCAAATTTTGAGTAACGAGATAAAATCTTAACATGTTAATATGCTATTTTGAAGTCTTTCAAGACATTAACTTGTATATGATTTAGAATTTATATGAAAGCAATAGACAAGCTGGTTGTGGTTGGTTGTGTGATGTACCATTATTTGGCTCATACAGCCCATGAAATAGAAAGCTTTGCAGCTGCGGTTGAAGTATCTAAAATCTAATTAAGATAGTTGCAAAGAGATAGATGTGAATGCTGAACAAAGTTGCAGAAAGATGTGAATGGTAAAATCTTTCCAGTTCTCACACTGTTCGATTAACCGAACTCAATTTTCCTCTAGTCAATGGATACTATTATAACTTCATGAAAACCCAGTTCTCAAACTATTTTTCCCCCTACACTTCACAGGATTTCACGGACAAGATCTGCCAGTGTTTGTCATCAGCCTCGAGCAAGGTGTCAACTTCGGCCTATTTTGCGAATGAATCTGTTATTGTCAAAAGCGTTTCGTGATGGCAGGTGGTGCCGCTAGAAAAGCCTCAGAGCACGCCCGCTTGTCTCATGTGTTGTTATTTTTGGACTGGGAAGTACAGTCGGTATATCTCTTAAATTTAGGGAGAGAGTTGTGGTTGTAAAAGACTCATCATGTGATCTGATTCAGTGATTCTTGTGTTGAACTCCATGAGGCTTTTTTTTTTTTTTTTTTGTGAGAGGCATGTGATTCTTCATAGGACCGTCATTTTTTAGCCTGCTTATTTTGTCAACGGCCTTGGTGATGTTCTGAAAAAATATGACCTTTGTTGACAGGATTTCACGGACACTTCATGAAAACCCAGTTCTCAAACTATTTTCCCCCCTACACTTCACAGGATTTTCACGGACAAGATCTGCCAGTGTTTGTCATCAGCCTCGAGCAAGGTGTCAACTTCGGCCTATTTTGGGAATGAATCTGGCGCCGCTAGAAAAGCCTCAGAGCACGCCCGCTTGTCTCATGTGTTGTTATTTTTGGACTGGGAAGTACAGTCGGTATCTCTTAAATTCAGGGAGAGAGTTGTGGTTGTAAAAGACTCCTCATGTGATCTGATTCAGTGATTCTTGTGTTGAACTCCATGAGGCTTTTTTTTTTTTTGTGAGAGGCATGTGATTCTCCATAGGACCGTCATTTTTCAGCCTGCTTATTTTGTCAACGGCCTTGGTGATGTTCTGAAAAAATATGACCTTTGTTGACAGAAAGTTCATCCTTGCGCCTTAATGAGGGCAGGGTGAAGCTCGTGAGCTGGAAGTGCTTTCTTTTCTTCTTTTTTCGCAGAAAGTATGCCCAAGGACAATATATTGGTCTCATCAATAATTCAGAAAAGTAGGCATTCTATTAAGAAATTGGAAGGTCCAAGTATGAATAAATGAATTGCTATAATCAAATGAATGAACAAATCAAGCCCAGCACAATGACATTAGAACAACCCCAGAACCAAAACGCCCAAAGCTACCAATAAGCCACCTTCCAAGTTTGAAGCGCTGCTTGTTGGAGCCACAGCCGGACCCTCAAACTCAACTGGAGAAGGAGCAGGAGATCCTACGTGGTTTCCTACTTGCGTGTGCTTTTCAGACAGAACCACCACAACAATTTTCTGTCCTTTCTCACAGTGACCCTCAGCTCCACTGATGAAGTAGAATGGCCCTGATCTGTCAAGCTTCACCTTGGTGTTTCCATCCTTGTATTCCTCAATAGGGTTTGTAGTGTTGCAGGCAGCATAAGCCTCCTTAGTCACTTGCAAGACTGAATCTTTCTGGCCATCGTACTTCCACACTGTCAAAAAAGAAGAAGTAATTTTAGACAATGAGACTAAAGTAACTGAAACCCAGATAATATTTCAAAAACACTAGGATTAAAAAACGAGAGATATACCTAGAGAATCGCCAATGAGAAAACGGGCTTTTCCAGCCCATTTGTTAAGAGAATCAGATTCCGAAGATGGGATTTTCCATGCATCCGTTTTGCCACCAACCAACAAATCTTTAGCTTGCGACGAGCCCCAAAGCAAAGACATTAACACCAAAGAAAACACTATAGCTCTTTGAAAGGAAGCCATGGATGTTGAGGACTTAGAAAGTTGGAGGAAGAGGGCAAAAAGGTGAGGGTTTTGCAAGTTTTGGCAGAGAGGGTTGTGGAAAGAATGGTAACTTGCAAATTGCGAATTGCAAAAGCGTTTTTTGTTGTATTTATAAGGGGAAATGAAAACTAGCCGTTGGTGCGAAGGAAATCAATGGAGGGCAACCTGGGACAGTGTGGGGCCATTTTGTCCGTTACTGAAAAGACGTGATAAGGTGATATAACCTTAAACGGTCAAAGGAAGTAAATCTATCTATACAACTGTTTTTTTTTTTTAAAAAAAAACAAAAATATATTCAAATTTGGTGTAATTTGATTTATTTATTTTGAGTGGTATTTTGCTCCAAGAAAAATAATAATTAATGCACAAAGAGCTCAATGGAGTTTATTGTACAAGCTTTGAGAGTTGATAGAGATAGTAAATAAGTTTATTCTCAATTTTCGTAGCTTGTTTTAGAATAATAATAATAAAAATAAAAGATTTGGTTATAGATTCTTTCAAGTCACTTGTTAAAATTCATTTAAAACTCACAATTAATCCATATCTTTTTTATTTGAAACAAATTTTTTTTTATAAATACCGAAAAATATTATATAAAAATATGAGTTCTTTAATATCTCATTGATTTGGTATTGCATTTTATTCATTTATATAATTCGCATTATTGCTGTCAAATTAGTTAAAAGCCCCTGTTACCAAATCATCAGTCATCATATTAAGTGAAATTAATCTTCAAATGATATTATTTTTATGGATTAAAACAATTGAAACAATGATTGCTTTAGATAAAAATTAAAAACAAATCATGGAGTTGATAGTTTTAATTGGATTAACTAGATTATAAATTAATTTATCAAATTACTTGAATTTCATCGAGTCCAAAACTATTTAGAAAAAAAAATAATAGCTTGGTCTAAGCTCTAAATTAACAAGATTAAAGGGGTATATGAGAGTAATGTTGTAATTGCTTTTTAAAATATTTTTCATTCAAAAAATACATGAAATTTAAATTTTTTAAAATTTATTTTTGATATTAACATATAAAATAATAAAAAATATAAAAATTAATTTCAAATAAAAAAAATCAAGATTTTATAAAATACGGTTTCTAACGCAAAAACAAACACCCTCTAAATCAATCAATCAGGTTTAGAATGTGTTTAATATTATGATAGTTTTTATGATTGTAATTTAAAAAAAAATTAATTTTTTTTTTATAGTTAGTTAGATTAAAATACATATTTGATTAAAATTATTGTTGAATAAAAAAATATTTTTGAAAGTGATGTTGGAGGTAAAATAACTAAAAAGGCATGTATTAATTTCTTGTTTTTGAATTACATTATTGTATATTGAATTATTAACGCATTATAAATATAACAAAGCCACATTAAGATATTACTTTTATTATCCCATTAAACTGTCAGCCCTTTACTTCCCATTTATGTTTGTCTTTAGAGAACATCAGCTGAAAAATAAGATGGAAAGAAAATGTTTAAACACTGCCCAATCAAATTTAATTCGAACTCACCCCAGGAGGTGCCGGCATCAAGAAAACATGAAGATTTGTCTACGAAAACTCTCCAAACTTTGTAGTGACGGTTTGTGTAGATCTGATGGGGTGTTTTCTTATAGGAAAAACTAGACTTTTGTGAAATATTAATAATATCAACTATCTGTCGGGTTTCTGGTTTGGCCAAGATTTTAATTTCCGCCTCTCGTCAGAAAAGCGCCACCAGTTTCCTCCAGGCAAGATTGATGGAAGAAACTCGATAAATCTCCGAATCCTCTCTCTCTCTCTCTCCACCCGCTGCTCACTGCCATAATACTGTTCTATGTTACTGACATAGCCGTTTACTGATGATGATGATGAAGAAGAAGATGAAGATTTTGGAGGGAGTGGTCTTCTTCTATTATTATTATTATTATTATTATGAAGGGAAAATTGAAATTTGGTATTGGTGTCTAAACGGATAAGTTTCCTACAGAACGGATTAGAAGACGTTGCTTATATTTGTGGTAGTGAGGCAGAGAGAGAGCGAGGCTTTATTCAGTTGACATTGCTGCTGCTGCAAATCAGCACAGCCATGGATATATGATTGAAGAAATGGACAAGTTCGAGGAGAACACCGCTCTCTTCTCTTCTTGCATCTTGGCCTTGTGAAATTTGGTTGCCAAGGAGTGTTTCTTTAGCAAGTCAAATCCCAAACGACCACCATGCTAATACTCGGGTAAATAATCCGCTTAATATGCCAATGAAAACGGACCTAACTTGACAGCCCATTACTCTTAAAGCCCATCTCTTGGTTTCGATTGTCTAGCCCAAATCATCAATCAAATGGACTGGGCTTGGTATCCAGCTTAACATACCCATATTCAAATACAAGCCATCTCCACTCCACTTGTCGCGATTGCTATGAACATCTTGCATGCAATTGCTACGTGTTCAAGAACTAAACCTTCATGTCAAACGTGGCAACCATTGTTACATGTCTTGGGGGATAAATTTTGAGAGATAATTGAAGCGGGGGGAGGAAAACAGCCACCCACAAGATGAGTCCTGAGGAAGTGAGAAGAACAGGTGCAGAAGGATCCAAGAGGCCACCAGGGAACAACAACCCAGGTGAGGTTTTGCACCAGAGGCGCAAGCTGCCCTTCAGCACAGCTACCATGGCAGTTACCGGGTTCGGGATCACCGCTGCTATAGGGTATATGGTGTTGTATGCCAAGAAAAAACCCGAAGCTAGCGCCAGTGATGTTGCCAAGGTAGCTACCGGTGCTGCCGATCCTGAGGACACTCATCCCAGGGAGTAGAAGGTTGTGATTGTTTGTTCCTTCTGTTTGTAGTCTATATGGAGGGATGTAGTTTATATTTGAAATGCTGATTAGTTGCTTTCTGTTCTGCTGATCTCTTTTCTTTTCTATTCTTTTCATCATCACGATGGAGAATATAGCCATGATAAATTGTATCCATTACCAAGTCCATTTTTGTTTTTGCGGCTGAGTTCTAAAAAATTTTGGTGTGTGCTGAACAGATAATAGCAAGCTAGCTAGTTAAACACTCTGAAGATAACATCAAGAGGTAGAATCACAAGCTCGGTCAAGAATCTATATATTTAAAAGGGCAGTGATTCTTAAAACAGATAGAATAACATCAAAGTCATGAAGTCTCAATCCAAAAATGTGCAAATTGGCTAACATCTGAAAGCATAATTTTATCTACTAATTTTGAATCTTACCCTGTCTGCTTTGAGTTAATCAATTTTCACTGAAGAATAGATGAGCCTTGTGAACCAGAAGCATGCATAAAATCCAATTGTGCCGGTTAGTACGAAGAAGGCGTACGATGCAATTAGCATGTAACCGAAGTATAATGCCCCTGAAACCAGCTTGGTTATCTCAAGCTTTGTGAAGAAGTAGAATGTGGCATAAAGGAAGAGGTACAGCGCTGAGGAACCAGATGTGAGGTAAGATCTCCACCACCAGAGATAGTCCTCGCTGCATAACTGGAAGTAGCAGAGCACGATGGTTATTTCAGCGCAAGTGACAATGAGGATTGCAAAAACGAGGAACAGGAAACCAAAGATGTAGTAGAATTGATTCAGCCAGATCGAGGTGAGAATGAAGAACAGCTCGATGAAAACAGCTCCAAATGGAAGAATTCCTCCTATTAGAATTGAGAAGGCTGGGTTCATGTACCATGCTTGCTCTGGGATTTGTCTTGGTATTTTATTTGTCTTCACAGGGTCCTCAATTGCTGGCTTCTTGGATCCAATATAACTTCCAACAAACACTAGCGGAACTGAAATTCCAAACCATAAGAATACCAGAGCAAACATTGTTCCAAATGGCACAGCGCCAGATGATTTCTGGCCCCAGATGAGAGCATTCAAGACAAAGAAAATGGCAGAGACGATCCCTGGGAACATGACTGCAGTCCTGAGGGCAATTTTCTTCCATTCTGATCCTTTGAACATTTTATATAACCGGGATGAGGCATAGCCAGCAAAAATGCCCATGAAAACCCAAAGCAAGAGCATAGCTGTCATAAGACCACCTCTGTTTGAAGGGGAAAGGAATCCAAGAATAGCAAAAATCATGGTAACAAGGATCATTCCAAAAAACTGAACACCGGTTCCAACATAGACACACAACAAGTCTGAATTTGATGGGGGCCTGAAAACATCTCCATGAACAAGCTTCCATCCAGTCTCTTCTTGAGCTTCTTCCTGGGTCTCAAGTTCATTGTACTTGGATATATCACGGTAAAGGGTTCGTAGCATGATCATAGCCACCATCCCCGAGAGGAAGAGGACAATCATCAATGAATTGACAATTGAGAACCAGTGAATTTGGTCATCAGTCATTAAGAGATAGGCATCCCATCTGGAGGCCCACTTCACATCGCTATCCTGAGAGGCGAACCGAGAGAAAAATATAAGAGTGCGAACTCACTCATGAGTAAGTATGATATTTCACTGTTGTCTGCCCATGTGATAAATGAATATAGTAATTAAAGAAATTAACAAATGAGACTCGCTGGATAATAGCTTGTCAAGGCATGCAGGGATCAAAACCGATGATTCTGCAACTGCTTATCATGTAACAGATAATGATAGTTGACAATCTTAAAAGAAAAACAAAAGAGAAATAAAAACTTAAATGCAAGCTGTACAGTCGTGTGCAAGATCTCACCTGGAAGTCAACATCATATGTGAAAATGATTTCAGCTTTGTCTTCAACTTCTTGGGGAGTGTTAGAATTACTGACAGTATGTCTTGTATGGGGGTCACAAGTTGTTAAACGAGGATTCTCATCACTCCACTTCCCTTCATATGCATGTTTAACACTAGTATATTAAAACAAAAAACAATAAGTAATATAGTCATGAAATCAGGTAAGAGGCAGCCATTTTAAAAATATTATGACCCTTGAATTACTGACCTGAATGGTTTTACTTCAAATCCAACAATCCTTGAAGAATCAGATTGCGTATCCTTATGATACTTGACAATGAATGACAGGTGATTGTGGATAAAATACTTTTCTTCTTTGCTCTGCACATAACCAGACAATGTGAGCACCAGAAATAACCAACACATTAAGAAGTACTGGGAAATTGAAGTGCAACAACGAACATACCCCACTGTATTGGCCTTTGAGCCCAACATGATAACCAAGCTGATAAACAGGGAGAGATTCCTGATCCGGCCTTTGGATGGGAACAACAAGAGGAAGGTTATCAAGGATCCTGTCACATGAGTGATAGAATAGTCAGAAAAACAAACTTCACATTTCTCATGAGATTTGGTAGCTAGCTTGCATGCCTAAAGAGAGCGTTTCATACATGTTAACCCGATACTCATCATCAATCTTCTCTTTAAATGCCTTCGCGGTTTTGGCATCAAGTGTTTTCCGGCAAAGAATATTGCACATCTTTGCATCCCCCATTTTAAACTGCAATAATTCCAACTCAAAAGTTCAGCAATAATATTGTACGTGTAAGAGTTAGAAGAAACTATCCAGCATGATGAAACTGACTGTGTATGGGGAATTTTCAATGCGGTCACCACGAAGCACTTCCCCAAGATTCTCTGCACTGTCTACAATCTTGGATGGGGTACAGAAAGGAAGAGAATAGTATGAGTACGGAAGTTGTGTCTTTATAGAGGTCAATTTGTTCACTTTCACCGTCAACTCAGCACCCTGCAACCAGAGGAAAAACAACAAATAAATAAACTAAAAAATAAAAATTGAAGTCTCCGCCATTTCTTACTGATTCTTAGTTAGTTCAGCAAGATGTCAGAATGTAATCCCTGTACAGTCTCATACAATCACAACCAACAAGAGCAACAAAATTCATAAGCAAAACAATTGAGGGGAAAAAAAGTAATACTAAAGCTCCCTAATTACATAAACCCAAGCCCAGAAACAGAAATCAGAAATAGGCTGCTCTCACACTAAAAAACTGGCAAACTCAACATTAACTTCTCTATATGAAGCCATCGCCACAAAGTAACACTGCAATTCAACTTACACAAACCATTCGCTATAGCATCTTCAACTCTTTAATATAACCAGAAACGAAAGACAAAAACGAAGAAAGAAACACAATGTCTATAATATAACATAAAGCAACAACAAATCCCACGCTCCCATATGCTAGTAAAAATTATAATTTTGATCAAGATTAACTCAATCAATACCTAACCTCAAACTCATCTTCTCATTTGTTTATCCACTCAGTCAAAACCAAATGGCCAAACAAGTAAAACCAAACGTCCATTTCTCCTCCTAACCGCAACGTCCAAAAAGATTAACGTAAATTGCAGCTTAATCAATCCCTAAACCACCTTAATTAACCTTAAAAAAATCAAGCATTTTCAGTAACTGAATCCAAACACAACACAACTAAACAAAACCTAAACAAAACTCGACAAAATCTCTAAGCAAGTCGTATAAGTAACTATCTGAATCTAAAATCAAATGCCATACTTAACTACGCGAAGAACAACGCGAAACCTAACAAATCACTCATTCTCCTTGCACAAATCAAACAAACAAAGCGCAAAATGAGATCTGAAACAAAAACTTGTAGATCATGCAGTAAGAGTGAAAGAGAGATAGAGAGAGAGCTGACGTTAAAGAAATCCTGAGGAGCGACGCCAGGGAGGTAGAAGGAGTGCGCGCCATGGATTAGGATTGCGAGAATCGTACAGATCGTTAACAGCAGAGATCGAGATCTCGCCATGGAGAGGATGAGGTGATAGATCTAGAGGTTGTGGATTTGTGCTGGTCTCTGGTGTGGAAATTTGGTGTTTATATTATTAAGTGTGAGGGGAGGGACGGGAGGGTCAACACGTATTTTGCTTCGAAAGAAACGATGCTTTGGGACTGCTGGATCTGGTAGACTGGGCTTTTTTTTTTAATTTTATTTTATTGTTGGAATTCATTTTGGTCCTTATAGATTGAGTAATATTCCGCTCGAGTATCTATTTATTCAATTTTGTGATATTATTTTTAATTTTCAAATTGTGTTTTTTTATTAAAGTGGATGGCGACTTAATTTAAACACACCTTAATTAATTATATAAATCTTAAAATTAATAACCATATAAAATTTTAATGATTTTAAAAGAATTCAAACTCATAATTATTTTTAGTTTTTTTTATATTGATAAACATTGTATTAAGTAGATATTCATTTTTCGTTATCTCAAAAATTATTTGAAATTCTTTACACTTAGTTATTCAACTACAGAATCAATGATAAATTCAATTTGAATCATAATTATTTGATTTAAAGAGTAATTTTATAAAATTTTAGAAATAATTGAACTTCATACAGGATTTGCACATATTTTAATACTCCATCTACATTTAATAAAATTAATTAATGTCCAATTGTGTTAAATTTAAATCCTCAACCTCAAAATGTTATTGCTAATCAAACTAAATTAATTAATTCTCAAATTATTCAAGATATTCAAGTGCGACTTTGTGATGAATAATTAAAAATATATTAAGAAATTTATTTTTTATACTTTCTTTTTCATTTTTCTTTATGAATCTTTAGTGATAATATCTCATAAATGCTCATGAAAAGTTTTCATTGACTTTCCTTAATTATTTAATTTTTAGAAAACAACTGAAATTAGCTTTATTGAAAGAACAAGAATCCCTCAAATCTACGTCTACACGTACTCTGTTAGGCAATAGGTAGCATATAGGGGCTCAAGTAAATTTTTTCTAAGGTTTAAGGACCAAAATATAGTTAACTTTCTTCTTACTACAGTGAATTTGATAAGGTGAGGATTGGTTAGGATGTCGCATTGGGGCATCTACAAGGTCGACCCAGCTTTTATGGGCCCACGGTAAGGACATTGCACTTGATTTGGATCTCCGTGACGTGTCGGTGGTGACTTGCTGGCTTGTGTGGAGAAAGCCGTCGGTGGTATCAGGTGACATGTCGGGTTCATCAACCACAAATGTATATTATTATTTGTTGTCATTATTTGATTTATTAATTAATCAACAAAAGTGTGGAGCATGTGGATATTCATTTGGTAAAGTGTTTAGGTTTATGTTTGATAGGTGATTTGATTATATTACTGTTGAATTTTTCCTTACTTTCTCACAATTAAAATTATAGTTGTGAAATCAATATTAATTTTTTTTAAAAAAAAAACAATCATTGATTATTAAATCAATATTTTTTATTAACAGAACAATGATTTGATTCCTTACAAAACAATAATCCAGGTTTAGTCAGATCAATCACATTATTAAAAATTTATTTAGATAAATGAGTTTTTATCGAGTTCATATTTTGTTCGTTAAATAAATTATTTGTTGTAATAACATTAATTGATTTCTAATAAATTTGGTTATTTTTTCTTGCCATTGTTTATATTCTAAAATTAGGCTTATGATATCTTTTACAAGTCAATTTTGTTATTTTGTTATTTTTTATATTTATTATTTTGTTCTGGATATTATTTAATTTTTCTTTATACTTTCAGATTTTAATTTTTTTTTAGTAGAGATAGATTTTTTATGTCATATTTAAAGCATGTATAATCTTTTTTTTTTAGAGGCATACAATATTAGATTTATTTTCAAAATAAAACAGTGAACTTAGAATTTATATTACAATTTTATTTTATTTTTTTCTCATCAAATGTCTTTTTGTGATTGTTTTTTTTTTTTTTTGTCTTTTTTGACTGCATAGAAACTTATAAGAGCAGGAAGTTGTTTTAAAACTATACTTTAATTTGTGCTGCCAATGTGTGATTGTTGCTGCCAATTAAAGCAATCCTACCATGTGGTGCCAACGTAGAGTTCAATGTACAGCAACGGAAAAGGTAACTGAGGAGTTGTTTCTACCTCATATAAATCACCTTCTTTCTCCGTCCCTTTGCCAACAGTATTTGACGAACAAGCCATCTCATGCTCCTGAAAGCAAGTTTGCCAACTCTTTGGTTTGAACAAGAGCTTTTTAACCCGAATCAGTGATCAATTTGGCTCAAGGCTGTGGGTTATGAGTCTTGATTGGGTCACTAAATCATCATGGGTGAACTCTCACTTTTTCATGGAAGTTAAAATAATATCATTTTAATTAAAAAAATAAATAGTCAATAAATATGTTGTAATCAAGTTTTTGATTGAGTCACTGTATCAACTCGAATTCTGATTAGGTCATTCAAGTTTTTATCTTTCCTTATTTTTTTTTAAATTTAGCTTGATCTCAGCTTCTAATAAACTTACTAAGTTAGTTTGAGTTTTAAAACTATAATTAAAATTAATTAAATGGTAATAAGTAATAATTGACAAGAAGCTTTAGACAATGTTTGTATGCTATACAAATATGGACCAAACATGATAATTTTGTTATAACGTCGTTTAGTGTATCTTTGGACAATACATAAATTATTTTTTTGTCATTTCCAAGGTTGTTTTAGTGAAGAAAGTTTTATCCTACTAAAAGGGGTAGAACAAGCTTATCTGGTTCTCTGTAAAAGGATTAATTGAGGTGGGTCTGAGTTGGGATAAATATAAAAGTGATTATTATCATAGTTTTAAATTTTTATTAAAGGGTCGACCCGAGATAAGATTCAGGACACGAATTAGGTTGACCATTAAACTGGATTAATGTAAAGATAAAAGCGATTATTATTATAGTTTTAAAACCCGACTCGAGAGTCGACTAGGGGCAATACCTGAGTTACAAGTCGGGATGATCAACCTAGGTTAATTTGAGCTAGTGTAAGAGTAAACATGGTTATTATCATAATTTTAAAACTCAACTGGGGTCGACCCGGGTCAAGACATAAGTCACCAATCGAGATGGTCAACCTGAGTTAACCTAAGTTAACGTATGGATAAAAGTGGTTATTATTATAGTTTTAAAACCCAAGTTGAGATTGATTTAGGGTCAAGCATGAGTCATAGGCCGGGAGGGTCAACCTAGGTTAACCCAAGTCAGCATATAAATAAAAATGGTTATTATTATAGTTTTAAAATCTAACTTGATGATCAACTCAGGTTATATATTTTTTATCAGGTCATGTTAGATCAATCTTTCCTTTAGTTTTTTTAACTAGATCAGACATCTCATTTGATGTCTACCAAACATGCGAACCATCACCCTTAATTGATTCAGAACGCCTTATTTGGGTGAAATTACATGTTAAAAACATTGAATCATCACTGTCATTTGGCTCATGGTGCGAATCTAGGGGATGAGAGGTATAGGTAATTCAATAATTGTTGAAGCTGTATATCATCAAAACTATCATTAACTTGAAGGCCATTGCTTTCTAACAATGTTATTGAAGAAACATAGAGCATGGACGAGCTCATGTACAACAGGAAATTCTTGGTAAAGTATATTAAAGAAGAAAGATATGAATATGCGAACAAAAGTTTTATCCCGGACCTTTAAGTGAATGCTTCAAAGAAAAAAGGTCCTTCTAGTTCTTGATGATATCTATAATACATTATATTTAAAATATTTAGTGGAAGATAATGGTTTAAAGTATAGTAAATTTTGATTTTAGGTGCTTTTTAAAAATATGTTTATCACTAAAAAACATTAAATTTTTATTGTATTTGTTAGTATTTTTCAATGATTTTAATTATCTGATGTTAAAAATAAAAAAAATTGATGTATTTTAAATAAAAAACACTTTTAAAAAGCATTTTCATCACAATATTAATCAACAGCTCTTGTTTAAGTGTGTGTTGGAATTATGGTGGCGATTCAAAGTGCTTTTCATTTAGAAATGCATCAAAATAAATTTTTTTATTTTTTAAAAATTATTTTTGACATCAGAATATCAAAATGATCTGAAAATATAAAATAAAATATTTAAAAAAATTAAAATTTTGAAAAACACAGTGCAAAACACACACTTAATCAAAATAATCCAATGAAAGGATATACGGGGCTATCAAAACTATGGTAAGCTATGCTAAGGGCATTCCACTAGTTCTTGAGGTTTTAGGTGCCCGTTTATAGAAAAAGACTAATGTAGAATAATACTAGGAAGGTAAAGTGGCTCAGCTAAGAACAAACGATAGCGAGGACATTAAAAAATGTTTGGAAATGTGTTATCATGAATTAGATTAGACAAATAAGAAAATATTTCTTTAATTACATAGCATATTGTTTATTTGGAAGGTGCAAAAAAAAGTTTCTCTAACAAACACTAAATCTCAAAAAAAAAAGTGGGATCGATCATCTCATAAAAATTGTTCAAAACAAGATCTGGGTGCATGTTGTGCTACAAACACTACGGTGAGACATTGATCCTTGAGAAGCTTAGCAGGTTGTGGGAGGCTTTGCATAGTCAAATGGGGTGGAGTTAGCCCACCTTTGTACGCAAGGAAGTAAAATTCATAATTCTAGGGGAGAGTTAAGTTAATCAGATTTTGAGTTTGTTCCTCAATGATCACTAGTTCGAGTTTTCTGAGGACCACTAGAGACTTATATGGTCGTTAACTTCAGGGTTCGTAGAATTAGTCGAGGTACGCACAAGTTGATTCGGACATCCATGTTAATAAAAAAAAACAAAGCAAAGTTAATGGCTAAGTTTCAAAAGTTGATCTCTCAATGTACACCATGTTGTAAGCCTGCAATTCATAAATGAATCTCAGAAATTTTTGTTATTTGATTAATTAAGTTATGTGGTGCGTAGCCCATTCATATTTTCATTGGAAAGAATCAAAAAGCAATGACTAAAGGCAAGTAAGTTTTTTTTTTTGTAATGTATGGTAATGTGTAATAAAATGAGATTAAATATTGTTACTGATGGGACAATTAATAGAAAGGAGGAATGTTAGATATCTACTTTCATTTAATTAAAGAAGTGATTTTACTTATTATTTATCATGTTATAACTAAGAAACTTAAGTACTTTCATCATGTTTATAAAATTTAATTCTCATAACATAGAGGGAATTTGAAATTCTAGTAAACATTTACGCTATCATCTATAATTATTAAGCTTGACCTAGTGGTTAATTTACAAATTCATAATCTAAAACTTAGTTTTAGATAAGTTTTAATTTAAATTGATGAAACTCGAGTGACTTAATGGATTGATATACAAACTAGTTAATTCAACCAAATCAAAATTAAAAATTTACTAAAAAAACTAAACAATATTAATTTAGATAAAAAAAAATAAATCTAAATTAATCCAATTATCCAACAATCATCAAAGTTTTTTTTAAATGATCAAACCTTTAATTCGGTTTTGATAGCTATATCATCTTTTTATTTTCAAAAACCTAGAGATTTTGTGATAGTTCTTCTTGCTTGTCATCTTTCCTGGATCGCACTAGACTTCAAGGCACATTATCTTTCAGAAAGGTTAAACATAAGATTGACATGAAGTTATCTTTCTTTTTTCACAAAACCAAGTTTGGTTCCTTGTCATTGGTGCACTCATTGCTTAACATTAAACTAAATGGATTGCAACATTTCTTACTAAGAACTTGGACTCCATTTTTACAAGGAGGGTTGCTCATAAAAAAAAATCATATCTTAGCTGCCATGTTGCTTTCAAGCTAATAGTTGCATAAAAATGATTTAAATGTTCATTATTTCACCTAAATGCCTCTGAAATTGTTAATTTTTCATTTCCTCAAGATTTGACTGCTAAAAACCCAACGGAAAAAGGCCCAAAACCATTTAATATAGTAACTATATCCTATCCATGGTCTTCAATAATGCATGTAAAGAGGCATACAACAACAACTTAAGAACATGTTGTGATTTTCCACTATGGCCTGTTATTCAACCCCGTTGCAGGATATAGTAACAGATAATAGTGGAATTATGTGCCTTTAAGCATATATTTCTTGCACTTAGTTTCTCAAAATGTTACTTAATTTCAAGGTTTTAATTATTTGAACTTTTGAACCAATCTTTATATCCAAAAATGTGCAGTTTCAGCTATATATATTCAATTATAGTCTCATTTCATTGTGGTGCTGTTACCTCTCACCATCAGAAAAACTATTGTAAGTAAGCAAACTTTGTTGTTAAGAGGATTAATATCAATATTTGATTGTTTGTTTTTGTTAAAGTTGGCGATTAGTGTTAATTAATTTTACCAAAAAAAAAATCCAAATAGTTTTTGATTGTCCATATAATGGGATGTCAATTAATATTATAGGCAGGTTATTACGCCTGCAATATTTTTCCACACTAAACTATCTTACCTTATGTGATATACGAGGGTTTTTAAGGAATTTTTTTATTGTTATTATTATTTTCTATTTAGTTTAGGAAAATATTTTTTTATGCTAATTTTATTTTTTTTTCTATTTCGTTTTGAAAATCAAATATTAAGATTAATAATTTTATTTTTTTCCATGTTTATTTGGGACTTTTATTACTTTTCCTTTATTTTTAGATTTACTAATTTTTTTATGTTGGTTTTTGGAATTATTTAAGTATTTATAAACTTTCTAAAGAGACAAATTATAATAGAGTTTTCTCTTGAATAATAAAACTACTAATTAGGGTTTTTGTGTTCTACCCCATTTCAATCATTAAATTGTTTTCTCTTGTTATCGTCATATTGTTTGTGCTTCCGCCTGTGTCTGTTGGTATTAAGCCTAACAATCTTATGTTTTTATTTATCATGTGTTACAATTCTAGGTTATTTTTGCTTTGCTATGTATTGGATAAAAATCATAGTAGGAGTAAGTAATAAGGTGTGTTTAGTAAGAAAGGATGAGAAAGTTTCTTTTTGGGAGAGAAATATTTAGGAGCTCATGATAAAGGACATACAGAGGTAAATTGTGAAGCTTACCATATAATTGGCTTTAAAGCCATAATATGAGGAATAAAAGAGTGATCAAGGGTCTCTATCCAATACAAAAAACCCATTGTAGAGGAAAATATAGAGTCATTGCTCAATTCCCGGCTTGAAATCTATAAAGGACTTTAAATAAGAGAAAATAAAGGCTCACATCATATATCTTACTGCTTCAAGACAACTGCATATTACATTATAGCAAAGTGACTAAATGAAGGTGAAACCTCCTTGTATAAGGTTGAATGTTCTTGCGTACCCAGCATCCTATAATAAAAAAAGGATTCGTCATTATAAAAGCGTTAATGCTTTAGTTTAGTTTTCAATAAGAGCATTTAGGCCTTTAACATAGAAAGGGTTTTTTCAGCTTACTCTGCTACAACGAACTGTTAATAGGGTCGGTGCTATGGTTTGTGAGCTTAAAAACTATTAAGTGTCATTACATATGGTCTCAAAGACAAGGGTTATGCCAAACAATGGCTAGTAGGAAGAACTTGTAAGCTAACGTTGTAAACTCTTGATTAAAAAAAAGGGTTAAATTAAAATTTAGAAAAATTTAAATTTCATATCAAAAGTGAAATTGGAAAAGGTATAAAAGGGAAAATTCATATTATACTTAAAAGGAGAAATTCATATGAACCTATTTAGGGGAAACTTGTTTAGAATAAGGGGGCTTGGATTTTTTTATTTTATTATTATGCAGATATGAGAAATTATTATCAATTGTTTATATTCTTGCTTCTTTTTCCTTTTTAAATTGAGAGCATTTTCATATAAATCTATTATATTGACTAGCTAGAAATACTAATTTGATCACAATAGTTTTGACTCATATTAAAGTAAAAATAAGAATAAGAATTTTTATTTTGGTATTTATGATGATTTACAAAGTCTTATATGATTTTTACTAAAAATAAGAGTATTACGGAAAAGTTCTTCAATAAGTGGCACCTATTGTTAAGTTATGCTTATGAGTAAATAATGTTCTTGATAAGGAAGGATATAATAAAGATTTTGATTTTCAAATTAAACTTTTTAATTTTGTAGGAACTTTACAAGTAAATGAGATCATTAATTGGTTAAAAAAAGTTAAATAATTTTTTAAGTATAAAAAGGTTATAGAACATATAAGCATAAAACTAGTTAAGATCCAATTAAAGGGTTGGGCTTTTGCCTGGTAGAAACAATTAAAGAGGTCCATATGAGAGGTACGAGAAATAAAAAATTAATGATTATGACAAGATAAAGAAGAAGATGAAAGATAATTTCCTTCTTTTTAGCTATATACAGACACTATACTAATGACTCCATATATTGAGACAATGAGGTAAATCTATCAATGATTATATTAATGAGTTTTATCAATTAGTAGCAAGAAATGACTTGACAGAAATAGAAGAGTTAATGGTGAAAAGATATCTGAGTAATTTATATTGTTCATCTAAGACATGTTGTGCATGCAGTTTTAGTAGACGGTTTCATAGGTATATTAAAGGGCTTTGACTGTAAAGAAATAATAGGTAGCTAGGGTAATTAGTAGGAGTTTCTGGACAAATCAGTACAATAGAGAAAAACTCAACAATAATTAAAGGCCAACCATCCCTAAGTAGTATCTCCTCAACAACTTAGTAGACAACAAGTCAGAGTACGTGTTAGGTCTCTAATTCAACTTTTTTGAATTTATTGTTATAGGTGTGGTGAATTAAGGCATTGTGTTAAAAAGTATAGTAAACTAGAAACTTTTACAAATAATTATCTATGGATAAATGAGCATGTGGATGATGTGGTTGATACAATTTTTGATGACTTAAGATAGTAGTTAAGAGATTTTGGATGGAGATGGTGGCATTACCTTAATCATGCATAAGAGTTTGTTTACGCCTAAAGGTGATTTGGAAGAAGATTGTCGGTTTACTAGCATCTTTCATTCGACATACACTATAAAAGATAAAGTTTGCAACTTAATAAAAAACATTGGTAGCTACAAGAATACAATGTCCATAGAGGTAGTAAAGAATCTCCAACAAAAAATCGAGAGCTACCTTTAACCCTATGAGCCAGCCTTGTTAAATAAAGACACTAAGGTAATTGTGGATAGATATTGTCTCATTTTATTTCCTATAAATAAGAGACATTTTGATAGTGTTTGGTATGATATAATATCTATTTTGATAGTATTTCATATTTATAAAATGATAACACACACACCTCAATATAAAAGGAAAGCATATATTATTGGTGTACAAGAGAGAGATGGTGGTTATTGAAAGCAAAAATAAAAAGATGTTGTTTTTATCCATAATTATAAAAAAGGAAAAGAAGGAGAAAGAAAAGAAGGTGGAGATTCTAGATAATATGAATACCAATATAATATGTAACAAGTCATTTATGATTAGTGATGGTTCTATGAAGATTAAAGGTGTTTGAAGAATTGATTCTTGGAATATCTTATCAAAATTTGGTATGGAATAAGTTAAAAAAGCACAATAGAACTAACACTATTTTTAAATGGTCAATAATAACGATATAGTGATGACCAAAATTTAAGGACTAATTCTCTCCAACCTAGAAAAACTCATATAAAAGGATTTTTATGAAAAAAAATATTTTTCTAAGTTAGTATTATTTCCTATTTAGTTTAGGAAAATATTTCTTTTTGTGTGGTGATTTTTTTCTTCTATTTAGTTTAGAAAATAAAATATTAACTAAATAATAAAATATTGAGATTGATAATTTTATATTTTATAATTTATTTTATTATTATTTTTCCTAATTTATTTTATTATGACTTTTATTACTTTTCCTTTATTACTTTTTCTCTTGCTGTTATCTTATTGTTTCTGTTTCTGCTTCCATCATTATGACAGTATAAAAGTGCTTGCTGCTTGTTGGAATCCTTGAACATAACTACAAATTTCAAACAATATTGAAACGGAGGAGATTTTCTACTAGATATATTGCCATGAAGTCTCGAATGGTTGCGCTTCAATGGCTTCCAATACTAATGCTCATTCCAGTTATGCACTCTACTTCTGTGACTGCAAAAGGGTTGCGCGTTCCACGGTTGGCTCGACTTGGAGGAATGAACAATCCAAGGGTGAGACCACTGGGAAGAATTTCAAGGAATTCTGCAAGTTTTGCTGCATCAAGTATTTATCACAACTTGCAGACATTTTATTACAATCAAACACTTGATCACTTCAATTACAGGCCTGACAGCTTTGACATGTTTCAACAAAGATATGTCATCAACTCAAAGTATTGGGGTGGTGCTATTTCCAATGCACCGATCTTTGTTTACTTTGGGGAAGAAGCACCGTTAGAATATGACTTCGGTGATATTGGGATCCTCGCAGAAAATGCCCATCGTTTTAAGGCTCTTCAAGTTTACATCGAGGTAATTAACTGTGTGTGAGAATGTTGCTCGTCTGTATAAAATGCTTTCCTTCTTTGTTTTCATGGTCAGGTGGTGGTATTCTCAGGTCGTCTCTCGTGACTCGAGATCATGACCGCCTTTTCGATTTCATCCAAAGAAATATCCATGCTGAGATAAGGAATACCTTGGAAATTCAAAGACAAGGATTCTGGTTCTTCCATTTAGAATAATTCCTCTTACAGAATTCTAGACAATAATCCTGAACAGCTTTCTTTACATCTCATTGGTTTTATTCTTGTCAGCACCGATACTATGGGAAATCAATCCCATTTGGATCAAGGAATGAAGCTTTCAAAAATGCTAGTACACTTGGATATTTCAACTCAGCTCAAGCTTTAGCAGACTACGCAGAGATTATCATCCACGTAAAGGAGAAATTCCATGCTCAACGCTCTCCTGTGATTGTCGTTGGAGCATCATATGGTGGAAGTAGGCTATTTGATTACAAATTTGTTTTCGACCCTTTGTTGATTTGCTTTAAATTTCTTCTTTTGATTCCAACCTGTTCTTGTAGTGCTTGCTTCGTGGTTCCGGCTGAAATATCCACATATTGCTCTCGGAGCTCTGGCCTCTTCAGCTCCAATCCTATACTTCACTGATATAACACCAGCGCATGCTTATGTTTCTATTGTCACCAAAGATTTCAGAGTAAAGAACAAATTCTGATGTTTTGTTGATTTTGTTTTGGTTCAAAGCTCAATGTTGTAGTCAATACAGGTTTGATTTATGCTTGCAGGAAGACAGTCAGAGTTGCCATGATACTATAAAAAAGTCATGGACAGTGATTGACAAAATTGCTTCCAAACCTGATGGTCTTTCAATCCTGAGCAAGAAATTCAAGACTTGCAAGTAATGCTTTGGCTTTTGCTATCAGGTTTTGATTCTTAGACTTGAAAATTGATGGTCCTGCCTAATTTTTACTCCTCGTTCAGGCCCTTGAACAATTCTTCTGAGCTCAAAGACTACTTGGCCGGCATATATATGGCTGCTGCTCAATATGATGCGCCTCCATCCTATCCAGTAACCGTGATCTGTAGAAGCATTGATGAACCTTCCTTTGGAAATGACATTCTAGGTAGAATATTTGCCGGCATGGTTGCTTATCGAGGAGAACTCCCATGTTATGTTAACAAACCCACCAAAGAAACCGAAACCGATGTGGGTTGGAGCTGGCAGGTAATAAATGTTACAGAATAATTAAATTATATATTGAAAACTCATTTAATAATTTAAATTTTTTAATTAAAATGAATTTTTAATATAATATCAAAGTTTTGATGAACAAACAGTAATGAATTTAAATCTCATTATTTTCATTTTATTTAATAAAAATTAAGCATAAAATCAAGCAATTATGAATTTGAATCTTCCAAACTTTTATTCTACTTAATAAAAATTAAACACAAGATAATATAAACTTGTAGGAATTTCAAACTAAAAAAAAAAATTCACGTAATAATTTAAACTTTTTGACCTCACATAATAGTTTACATTTTTTGATGGAGATGGTTATTTGACAATTAATTAAATCATTGTAAAACTATGTTTTCTTATCTTTATTTAGAGCTAAAAAAGATGATGTCAATCCTATATTTTTACAAAGATGAACTAACTTTGCATTCTTGTGGTTAGACGTGTGCTGACATGGTGATACCTTTCGGCATCAGCAATGATTCCATGTTTCAACCATATCCATTTGATCTAAATGTTTATATCAACGACTGCAAGGACGAATACGGAGTCCCTCCTAGACCACATTGGGTTACTACTTATTTTGGAGGCCATGCATGCCGTGCTGCCACTCTCCTTCCCCCTTTCCTTTCCCGGGATCATTTAGTATTGCATAAACCTAGTCTGTTGATTTCAATGGAAACCTGCAGGATATAAAGCTGATTCTCAAACGGTTCGGTAGTAACATCATTTTTTCCAATGGACTAAGAGATCCTTACAGCAGCGGCGGGTAACTAATAACAACACATCTGATATCTCCTGCTAATAATCAGAAGCTTATGTTCAATACATTGTTTAACACGGTGCTGTTTCACATCACAGGGTGTTGCAGAACATATCAGAAAGTGTTGTTGCTATCACAACTGTGAAGGGTATGTTTTGATGATGAACTTGATTATTGTCGTAATGAGGAGAAGACTTACATAACATATACTCACCACGACAGGTTCTCATTGCTTGGATGTGCTTGCAACAACAAAAAGCGATCCGCAATGGTTGGTAGCACAAAGAAAGGAGGAAGTCCGGATCATTCGAAAATGGATTAGAAATTACTTCTCGGATTTGGATGCTTGCGAAAAAGGAAAACATCACTAGCTCAGTAGTTTTCAGAATGTGTGGTGCTTGGTACTAGCAAATCAGGGTAAACCAAAGATCTCAAGGCCATAATATAAATAAGAACTACCTCCGTTGATCAACTCTCCAGTTTCTTCTGCATATCAGTTTTTCCCACAGCATGTAAAACTTAAATAACTCAACTAAGCAGGAAGAGTTCTGTCATAGCAATATACATGAAAGGGACCGCTTAAGACTGGTCCAGCAAACCCGAACTGACCACTCAGAGGAATTCTCAATGCAGCCATGATTTTCTGCACTGTCCATGAGGAAGATAATAATCTGAGTAGAAGTCTGCATCTTCCTAGAGATCAAATTATTCACTTTCAAAACATCTGCCTGTATCCACAGTAAAATAAACAAGCAAGCAGAAAAACTGATGAATTCAGACAGTGAGTTCCTGCCATTTGGTAATGATTTCTTGCTTAGTTTGTCATCATGTTTAAATATATGCTGGCTGCCGCACCGTCCACCATAGAACTGATGAATTCAGACAAAATGTTAACAGTAGGATTAATTTCTGAAGCTCATTATGCTAAAAGAAGATAGCGAGTGCTTTTTAAGTTTGAGCAAGAGATTAGGAATGGATTAAGCTATTATTTTGTTAATCTTGATCAAAGTTATCATAAACCAGAAATGAATGCAACAAGAACTGGGCTGATCTGAAAGTTATACATTACAAAATAAAGTGGCATGTGCTTCAGCAAGAACACTGTTCACAGATTGACCTTAACAGTGACTAAAAGAACAAGATTAAATATTATCAACGTTGTCTGTCTAGGCACAAGACAATAGCAAATTGCTCCTTCCTGCCCAAATGCTAAATATTTTTACGGTTGTGTTTAAAAATATCTATAAATTAATTATAGTTTTTTTTTTGTAACTAAAATTTCAAAAAAGAGTTTTTGATGAGATTCTTGCAAGATTAAGTATGTATTAATTAACTAAACACTTCTATAATTATGATAGGAGCAGAACGCAATGTCACCTGCACCTCGTTATACTACCAAGCGAACCCTGAACGTGATCCATTGCTAACCTAATCCATGAGTGGTGAATTTAATCTCGATTAACGCAAAGACTGATAAGATGATGTCTCACTAACTGCAAATTCAAATAAAAATATAACATGCAAAAAATATGAATTCGGGTTCAAAGAGAGAGCATGCCATCCTTTTATTTTCAAAGGTTTTCTGTTGTTCCTCTCAGTTCTCACTGCCACTTCCTGCAAACACTAAAATGCAGGATTAGGGTTATATGCTATCATTCTTCTTTTCCTTTTTGGCTACAGAGTGCAAATTGCGGTGTGCATGAAAAAGCAGCATTTTTTGTGTTTGTTTTTTTTCATGTGAAACACAGTTTGAGCCACAGGAGCAAACCAAACAGTCTATCACATTGACGCAGTTTTATCTCATCAAAAACCAAGATCTTGGACCATCTCCACAGAAAACGGGCATCCCCAGCTATGCTACGACAAATTTAGTAATGTAGAGGGGAGGATGACGATGTTACATGGGTGGTGGGAGGGCGTTTGCGGTGACTACTAGCTGCCCAGTTGTTCTCATTCTAGTATTAGTTACACAAACACTCTAACGTGTCGGACTCATTTATCCATAAACAGTTCTCGTATTGTTAGGAGCTTTGGTGGTCGTGTGAGTGTCGATTTTTCCATTTCTTCAAAGATTTTACAGCCAAGCACCCTGTAGCAACAGCCAAAAACATTAAAGCATATTGGAGGCACACTGGGCGCATATGATAAACTTGAGCCCAGAAAAACACCAAGTCCAGTCCAATAGCCTCACTGAACCCATCTTGGCCACGGATTTATATCCTCATCGACCGGCTTGCCTCCCCTTAATTATTAATACCAGCCAATTAGTTTGACTTGGTGACTCGGTGATGTAAATTATTTTAAAAAACAACATTTTACCATTGATATAAGTTAAGTTTTGCTTTCAATTATTTTGAATATTTATCTCGTTGAACTTGAGTAAACTAATAAGTTGGTTTCTCACTTGATTAAATCTATCAAACTTTGATATTTTTTGAAATAAAACAAGATTCTTTTGAAAAAAATAATAGAACTCAGGCGAGTTAAAACTCAAGCTCTATTCGGTGGCTTCGTGGATGAATGCCTGCCAATGTTATCGAGAGGAATAAAACTGATGTAGATCATATTAATTAATTAACGGTTGAATTTGTCTAAAGTAGTGCTATATTATTTGATTTGAGATTCCACTCATAAGTACTTGGATTAAGGAATGATGATCTTACCAAAAAAATATCTTCCAATAATTACCTTTTAAAGATCTTCTTCGTGGGGTTTTATTCACCAGTAGTTCCCACGAGACCAATAACTGATATTTTCTCCTAGCAATATTCTAATTTCCAGAACAAGAAGAATCTCCTCTTGAAATAGCTATATCTTCATAAAGGAGCATTTGATTACATATCTTCTCAGTTCTTCACCGATTTATTTTATGTTTCTGTCTCGAACAGTAACCAAACGCAACGTAATTCCTCGTAGTATAGTCAACTACTTCTCCTGTAAATCAAAGAAGGAAGAAAAAGGGGGGAAACAGACAAGACTCGAGGAGACGAAAGTCTTGACCTTGCCGAGATGGGCGTTCGAATTCTTGATTTATCCGAAGGTATGCAGGTGTGGGTGGCACTGTATCGCCCTACAGGGAGGAGAGGAGGGGGGGCAAGGATTGACTAAGGCGAGTAAATCGTACAATCATGTCGAGCTTTAAGAGCATAAAACCTGGAGAGAATCTACAAGTCATGACCCTCGGAGAAAAGCCATCGCTCGAGATGTGAAGTTATTCGAAGAGCATGAAGGGAGGTTGGGCATAAAGGGAGCCGCATGGTCCCCCACTTTGCCCTTTTTGCCGAGGTAAAGCCCGTCCACACCATGGCCATTATCGCTCTGGGTCCTCCATCATTCCCATCATCATTTATTTTATGATGGTTTATGCCCACGCCTCAAATAATTCCTTCCTTGGAGTCACACATGGGGATCATTTAGCCTCGGACTTGCTTTTTGTCAAGGAATATAGAGTTACCCTTCTAAGATATGGTTGTTAGAAGCTGTCCACAGCTAGCTAATTCACTCATTTAATCAAGTTAATCAACAGAAAAAAAAAAAAAAAAAAAAACAGAGAGAGAGAGAGAGATTGAAGCATGATTGTCAATAGTCTACACAGTGTAATTTCTCGATTTGATATTGAAGTTCAAATAACATCTTGATTAATTAATATTTTTCTATGGTCCTCGAGATATTAATTTATAGAGATTTAATTGTATTATAATAACTTCGCTAAAATATCATGAAATCATATAAACCATTCGCTAAAATATCTAAATCTTTTTTTCAAATACCTTTTTTCTCTTTTTTTTTGTTAAAATGGACTGTTTTAAAATAGCAAGGATATTTTGAATAAATATTAACCACGTATATCATATTATAAATTACTAAATTTATATGTGTGTGTGTGAAAATGCGACAAGTAGTATAAATATGTCGAAAATTTTAATAAGAGAGTTGTACATTAAGAAATAAAATTTAATCTCATAAAAATATATGAATATTTATTTCTTCTTTTTTTTCAAAAGTTCTAAATTATTTAAAAATATTTTATAGAACATGACTGTATACTCTGTTTATCCGAGCTCTTGGTCATCTTGTTTAATTTTTTTTTTAATGGCACGATAAATTAAAAATATCCATGGAATAATATAATTTGAAAAGGAATTAGATTCAAATCACGACATGTTGTGAAATCAATTTTTCCTTGCCAGTGTTTTTTAACAATTATCACGATTCTAGAACATGATAATTACTCACTGTTGTGTGTTTCACAGCCAAAAACCGCTACAAGTTCACTAAAACTTCTATGCAATCCTGACAATCTTGTTAATATTTTAAATTGTAATCGCTAATAGTAAAAGATCTCCTCTGCTTTTTGGATCGAAAAGCATGTTTTTCAACTCAAAAACACAGGAACAGTAACTTAGACAAACGGGTTCTAACCATGGATTCGACCCTCTTCAGATCAAAGAGGGGGTGGGGGGGGTGAAAATCCCAAGTTTTGACATGGAAATAAACGAGCAACAACCACCATTGTGGAAGACCTCCTCCTAAAACCTGCATCTGTGTCCTTGTCTCTGGGCTGGGGACTACCAGGCTGCTAGCTGGGCAGATGATTCAGAAATAGTAAATGTGATGATGATTAACGTAACTATCATTTGGAAAGGAAACTTGTGGAGTAAAGGAAATGAAACAGAAGTCCTCGCCTGAAGCTCTTTCCTCCTCGCAATATTAATATATATACTTTGGTAAAAGGTACAGAGGGTTGTTGAAGCACACAATTATGAGGCAGCTGTAAAGGATTAGGACCTCCTTGGTGGTGGTCTGAAAGGGGCATTGGTCCAAATTCACCATTCAAGCAATTAATTTTAGAGGCCTGGATACAGTTTTATTCAACTCAATAGGGTCCCTGCTGTTCTTACTCCTTCCCCCCTCACATGTATCTTGGACCAAGTGAGGCTACATCAACTCAATTTTACTTGTTAAATTAATAATAAATAAATCTAGATTTCTCTATCTGTAAATTGACTTGAAAAATTCTCGATTTGAATCCCAATTCTACACGGGTTATAAATTGAAACGAAAAGATATTAATCTGATTAAATTTGATTAATCTAGATTGAATTTTTATCATTTTGATTGCCTCGAACAAACTCAATTCTAATATAACTAGATTAATATTAAGAAATTCTTTTTTTAACAAAAAAAAGACCAAATCAACATGGTTTTAATAAAAAATAATTACCAAGAGTGAAAACTAACCGAAAAAACCAGTGATCCAAGACTTTTTTTTCATGGCCATCATCGTCAAAATTACATGAGAGGGTATTCGATTGTTTGCGTGGAGGAGGAGGACGATTCTTACATGAATCCTTGTCTCCGAGGAGAAACACGTTCGTTGATATTGGGAACTGGATATTCTTGATTTGGTTGTGGTCCTCAGCTTGGCTCAGGAGACTGGTACAAGAAATCTGCCAAAGGATACCCACTGAGAAAACCATCACACATGGGGCATAATATGACACAACACCCACACAAGATGCTAAATCCAGCAGGGGATGTGTAGGGATATGCGAACCCTAGGGACAAAGATGTAAAGATCAGATGAGCATATTGCATGAGCATGGCAACCTTACAGCATAAAAAAAAGAGAAGAAAAGGCTGCCAAAGGAGAGGACATTTCTTCACCCAAAGGAACTCAAGAGGAGAGAAGGATATCAACACCTTGCAATTCCATTATTGTTTCGGAAAAAGCATAGTTGATTTATGCTCATAGAGATGTTAACTTTGGTTACTTGTAGAATGAGGTTTTCTTCTCGTTTATTTTTGTATTTTAAAAATATTTAAACATTTTTTAATATTTTCAGATTATTTTGATATGCTGATATTAAAAATAATTTTTAAAAAATAATTATTTTGAATCATTTTTTAATACAAAACATTTTGAAAAATAACCACAACTATATTTATAAATAAACAATAAATATTTTCTAAATTAATAAAACAAAATAAGTTATGTATGTAATAAATATACAATTTATTAAGACAAGTATATATTACATACACAAAACTGGTCGCGTATATATTATATACATAACTATTTTATGGTACATGTAATACGTAAACCACATAATTTTAAATTTTATAAATCTTTTTATTTCTCTTCTTCTTCCCTTGCACTTACACGGGAGTAATGGTTAAATATTTTTTAAAAAAATAATAATTTTAAATCAAACCTAGAAGAAATAAGTTCTAGTTTTCAATTTCAAAAAGAAATTAGAAAAAAATTTAATCACCTGGTTATAGTGTTTTGGATCCTTTGACAATGTTCATGATTGATATTTTGCATCTATATATTTCTTAGAATGGGTAGTGTTTTATTATATGAAGATGTGTGATGGAATTAAGAACTGGGGCCAAAGGATTGAGACAAGGTTGAAGTTTTTTCTTAAATTTTACGATCATCATGTAATTAATTGAAGAATCATTTTGAAAGATTTGAACAAGAATGATTGTTTATAGATAAAATAATACTAAATTCATTGCCCCACCTTGCTATCCCATCTTCTTTCTAATTATGCTAGGAAATTATTGAAGCATTCTAAACCAAACGAGCCATCATGCTTTAGATCTCCCTCTTCCAATTAGCTGCAATTTGCATATCATCATGGAACTTGAAAAGAAAAATCTTCCCCATCGATTTGATTTGAAAAACACATGATTCAAGACATAATCTTCATCGAGTTTCAACCCGTGACCTACCTAACCAGTGACTCAGATCCTTACCCGGTGACTCGATCCCTCGAACCAGGTTTTGGTTTTCTTGTTCTAAATTCCTTCAAACTTAGTTAATGTGAAGGGCTAGCGATGGCTTAACAAGGGTGTAGGCTGCCTGATCTTGTCTTTCGAGAACTAATGGTTAGAGCCGTTTTCCCTTCTTTCACACGGCTGGTTTTACCTGCTTAGAAATCAGATTCGAAGGGCAATCAATTTGGTAGGGAACTAATCCTTATCAAGCACACCATCATCTCCTTTTCTTGACCCTCCTGCCCATGTTCTTAGAGATGGCCTTGAAGTAACCCCAATGACCTGCGCTAGACCACCCACCGACCATTATTTATCTTGGGGCTCAAAAAATGCTCATTTTCTAGCTCCATAAATGAGATCATAGAAGCCTTTGTATAGCACATGCAAGCTGCTTATTTTTCTTATGATATGTCAATATTTCGATGATTTTCTCTTCATATTTTAGTTGAAATTCACGTAACTTGTTTGTTTTCTTAATGAGAAAAAATTGATAAAAAAAGCAGAAAAAATAAAATTAAAACACTTCACAAATTGAAGTTGTAATTTAAAAAATAAAAATCAAGGGATATGAATCAAAACAATAGAGTTAGACGTTCATTATGATAGTTTTAGATCGATAAAAAAATAATTTTTATTTTATTTTGACCAAACATGTATTTATTTTTTCTGTCTCATCCCGGGATAGTAACAACACACAACCTGAGCATCGTGCAACGAGGAAGGGGAGCCAAACGTTGCCCCATGGGGGGAGGAACCATGTGAGAATGTTAGATCATGAATGCTTCAAGAGAGAACAAATCAATAGCGCACAGAGGTTGGAGCTACAGTTCCATGGCGGAATTGGGAGGCAAGATTTCTGTAGAGCAAGAGAAGGGAACAAAAATAGTGGGCCAGAGGGGATCGGACCATTTTTTGTTTTTGCCGGTCCAAGCAGTAAAATTCCCCCACGTTAAAAGAAAGTCAAAAGACAAAAAGCTAGGTGACAGAGAGGAAAACAACAAAAGGGCAAGGAATGAGAATTTGAAGAATCAACAAGGGTGAAATTGGAAATGAAAAGGTGGCGTGCTTTAACGGCATAAAAAGCTTTCCCTTAAAAAGGTCACATCCCTCTCAGCGATCCACCTGTCCCTCACACCCCCCCACTCCCGTACACATCATCGTAATAAAGTATGTAAAAAAAATATAATTTTTTTGGACAATTAAATCCTTCTAACCGGTTATTAAGCTTACAATTAACATGGTGATTTTATAATTTACAGCTTGATTTTTATTTTTTTAATTTAAATTGATTTTTATATTAATTCAGTCACGTCTAATTAATATAATTGGTTGGTCAAAAATTTAATTGTCCAATTACATCCGGTTTAAACCTGATTAAGTTCAAATATATTTTTTCTGAATTTTTAAATATAAAAGATATAATATTTACTATCATGCATAAAGTATTGCTGCCCACACACTTTTTTACCAAACCGCAATGAAAACCAAACCCACAGAATATGGTTTGTTGGATATACAATCAATCAATTTAAATATATTTATGATATTTTAAAAAATATTTTTTTAATTTTTAATATTAATATATTAATATTATTAAAAAATTAATTTAATATTTTTTTATGCCAAATATATTTATAAAACACACAAAAACTCAAGCAAAATTGCTATTTTTGACACTAACTTCTTTAGGAATGTAATTGTGATTGTATATATTAATATTATTATTTATTTCCTATATAATTTATTTCTGAATAGAAATTCATTTAGTTTGCAGTTTTATTTTTTATATTTATCATTATTAATTTTTAAAGAAATTGCATATTTACATTTGGTTATCTTTGTACGCGATAGTAACTAAAATTTTATTTTCTACATGCACAGGATAGATACGACAAAAGTAATTCTGGACTGAGATGAATAAATTAATTAAGTCATCTGAAACTTTTATCAAAATCAGCTCAAAATTAACTGAGTTAAATGATTTTTTTAGATAATTTTGGTTATTTTTCTTAAATTCAGTTCAGATTTTAAAATTTTAAAATTAAAAAATCAAATTGAATCAAACAAGTAAAAAAAATTAATTATAAACTAAAAGTTCACCGAATTAATCCAAAATTGCATTACAAATAAGCCAATAAACTAAACCAAGTAAAAAAAATTAGTTATAAACTTAAAGTTCATCGAATTAATTCAAAATTTACTACAAATAAGCCAGTAATTAAAATAAACTTATTTTATGTTTAGAATAAAAAATTTATTTGTTTTTGTGATTTGAAAATATTTTTATTTTAAGTTAATTTATTTTATATTTTTAAATTGTGATGTGTTAATGTTAAAAATAAATTTTAAAAAATAAAAAAATTAGTTTAATATATTTTTAAAAATATTTTAATGCTATCATAATTATAAACTGATGAAGTGTTTATTTCTGTGTTCTAATTTGTTTTTTAAAATATTTCTCAACTGTTTTTATTACAAAAAAAATATTAAATTTATATTTTTTTTATTTTTAAATAATTTAAATATGTTAATACAAAATAAATTTTTAATAAGAAATCTCCTAAAAAAACATAACTATTTTTATTAGTTAAGATTTTAAAAGAAGCAAAATTCAGGTAGAGAAAAAGAAAGCAGTACAAAACCAATACTATAATAATAACACACTTCTCAAGTCTCAACAAGAGAAGAGAAGAGAAGAGGAGAAGAGAAGGAGATGGGACAATTACGTCAGGTAACCTGAACCAAGATTGAGTACACTCCATTACAGAGATAAACAAAGCAATAAAATATAATATACTGCTTCCCATACGAAGAAAGAGATAAATAGGATGATGTCCTTGAGATTTGCGTCCACAGAGAGAGAAGAAGATCTTTGAACCAGATCAGAGAGCTAGAGCGATAGAGAGAGAGAGAGAGAGGGGGGGGGGGGGGGTGTGTGTGTGTTGTGTGGTGTGTGTTGTGGTGTGATTTAAAGCAAAGGCGGCGAAGAATTTATTGATCTTGATCTTGAAATTGATATGGTACAAAAGCTAGCAAGCAAGCAATACTCTCTCTCTACAGCTCTATTCTGAACCCTCTTTATTTATATTTTTTTCCTTGCCAATCCCATAGCCAAAGAAGCTTTTTCTCTCTCTTTCTGACGCCATATTTCTTTTTAAAAAGTATCATTTTTCTCTCTCTGAGCCCCAAGTTCTGGTTTTTCTTGTTTCTTAATCATTATTTTCCTCTAATTTTCCAAGCCCACAATTTATTTTAATTTGTTCTGTTGTTTTTGTAACAACCCCACATCGTTTATTTGGTTTCTTGCTGTGAGAGAGTAACCAAAATGTTAGTACTAGTAGTAGTATGACTGAAGGGTTATATTAGAAATCAATGGGACAGCTCGAATTTCGAGGTGTTGTCTGGTTCTTAAAGGCAGAGGTTGTCTGTCTCAATCCAATGTATATTATGGCCTGGTCTGCTGGTAGAGTGTTTTAGGAGAGAGAAAGAGAGAGAGAATTCAGTCATTCATTCCTTTAAGAACCCGCCATTTCTGGTTCTAGGTATAAGAGATTGCTTGTTTGTTTATTGTCTCTGTTCTGTTCCTCTCTGGTTATTGGTTTTGGTGATTCACAGAAAGTGAAAAAGTCTCGAACTTTGTCATCCTTGAAGGGAGGGAGGGGATAAAGATAAAGGCTTGTTGAGTTCTTGAGTGAAGATTTTTCTTTTCGAAAGGTAATTTGGGGTTAAGAATGAAGTTTATGAAGTTGGGGTCCAAGCCTGATGCATTTCAAGGTGATGGCAAATCTGTCAGGTACGAGGGTTTCATTTATGCTCTTCTCTGTTATTCAAGCTCAAGCCAAGCTTTCTCTCCCTCTCTCTCTCTCTCTCTTATTTTTTTCCCCTCTTGTTCTGTCTTTGTTTTCCTTCATTTTGTGTTATTTTTGGTTAGACACTTTCTTTCTTTCTTTTGTTTTTGTTTCTAGTTTTGGAAATTTCAGTTACAAGGAATTGGTTTTGCTGTGTTTTTTGTTAGAAATTGTGTACCTTCTTGCACTGCATTTGAGACTCGCATTTGGAAATTTTAACTAAAAAACGCAGCTGATTGTGCTGTTAAGCATACTTGTTAAGCACACTGTCATGCGAGTAGATTTTGGTAGTTTTTTCAGGGTTTTGAGTAAGTTTTGATGTTACTGGAATGAATCAAGAAAATTACTGATTTTTCTCCTTGTTTTTTTTTTTTTTTGCTTGATGTGGAGTTGGTTTTCAGTTCTTCTACTAGTTTTAATTTAATTTTTATTTTATTTTACTTATTATTTGTTGCTTGTGTTGTTGTTGTCATCATTGCTATTACTGGTACTCCTAGCCGAGGGGCAGAGAAAAAAGGGGAGGAGAGGTATTTGAGGGGGTGGTCCTGAAATTGAACTTGCTCTTTTGTGATGAATTGGTGGTCCAAATGTAGTAATGTCATGAAGTGTTTGCAAGAACTTTAATCATCGCAGATGAGCGATTTCTTCCTCTAAACAATGCAATAGCATTTGTCCTGAACCTACCATAGTATCACTCACATTTTATATCTTGAAAACAAATCTAGAGCAGGGACCATATATGTATTTTTCAGGCCAGGCTGATCTAGTTCCACTGGAATTATATTTCTTTACTTTCTATCTCATTTTACTCAAAAGAGTAATGAAAAAAAAGACTGATAATTTTGGACATTTGTGTTAATCAACTGGCATCATCACCATCGGCAGTATTTCTCTTACTGCATAATAAGATATGAGCCAAGCTGTTTGTTTCCTGTAATATAATGAAAGCATAAGAGCACTACTCTAGGGGAGTATCATGTGGGTATGTTTAGCCTTAAATGTGAGGGATCCCATGTTTGGAGTTTTGAGGGGTAAGAGGACAAGATTGCATGTGAAATTAAGAAATCCATATAACTGTGAATGGGATTTGAATTTTGGTTCGTCTTATACAGAAATCTGTAATTCTCTTTCTGGATGATTTGCAGCAATGTCACTGAAACAGGTGTAGTTAGTTAACTGGGGACCAATCTTCTTCTCCATATTATTTTCATTTGCAGACCAAAAATCCTTTAAACCAAGCGCATCCATCAATTGTTTTTATGTGTAATGTATGCAAAAGTTTGTGTGTTGAACTTCCTTTAAATTTATCAATTCCTTGCAGCAGTTGGGATTAGTTATCTCGTTCTAAAAATGTATGTCAGGTTCTTATTTATGGTAAGGTTGTGGTTTCTTTAAGGCTGTGAGGCATCACAAATTCCGGGATAATGAACAAATTTGCCACATGTTTACACGAACAGTGAAAATGCTCGTTGTACTCTTAATTTTTTATGGTTTATACCTTCTTATTATTTGCCCCCCTGTACATGTGGTATCGTACTCCTCCTCAATGCATTTGTTGCTTGCCCTTCACATTTACTGCATCGAGTTGTCTATTGGGTGCTCAGCATGTTAGTTGTGCTTATGCAGGTATGTGGCATCCGAACTGGCAACAGATGTCACCATAAATGTTGGAGAAGTTAAGTTTAATCTCCACAAGGTATGGTCTCATGTTTGTCCTTATTTGCAAGTTATTCTGAATCTAGTCAGTCATAGTCCTCTATTCTATTAACAACTACCCGTGAACATTTTCAAATCTCTAGAGATCTAGAGAATAATAACCAGTATATTGGTTCTCTTTGAGGAACGTCAAGTTATCACTTTGTTACTAGCATTGGAATATTGTATAACCATTAAATCTCAATAATATACAAATTTGAATAGTTGAGTGCTTTTGAGGAAATAAATTATACTCAAGTTTGTAAGTAATTGCAGGACTAGAAACATGTTCAAGCATTATTTTTTCTTGTTTCTTTTACTTTCTTTTGTTGCAGTTGCGTGCTGGCTTGTGAGTTGGTATAAATTAGTTTCCAGTAAAAGCATTTTGTCCATTGAATTGGAAAGGAAATAAAAGGTAAAACCATTCATGTTTTCGTGCTAGGGTGGTCAAAATGTTGTTTCTCAGAGGATGTCTATTTCTAATGTAGCTTATTTTTTAACTACACTCGGTAGTGGTCTCACCATGTACTGTTGATGCTAGAATTAGTAAAAGCTTGATTATGCTTTCCTTATATTATCTTCTTATACCAAGTCCTAATTGCTTGAGAGTTTAAATTTTATCATATGCAAAAATCAAAGGACTTCCTCCACTGAGTTACATAAAAGTGTTGGCTACTTGGTCAGAAAAGAGCCCTTTCACAGCTTGAGTTACAGCTCCTTTTATTTTTGCCTTTGTTTCTATAATTCACAATGAGTTGCTTTTATGAACTTGCAGTTCCCTCTTTTGTCAAAGAGCAATCGCTTGCAAAAACTTGTGTCAAAAGCTGGTGAGAACTCTGATGAAATTGATATGGTTGATTTTCCTGGTGGGCCAAAGGCTTTTGAAATTTGTGCCAAATTCTGCTATGGAATGATAGTTACTCTCAATGCTTACAATGTTGTTGCTGCTCGTTGTGCGGCTGAGTACCTTGAGATGACTGAGGATGTTGATCGAGGGAACCTTATTTTTAAAATTGAGGTATTTCTGAACTCCAGTATCTTCCGGAGCTGGAAGGATTCCATTATTGTTCTTCAGACTACCAAATCTCTTCTGCCGTGGTCTGAAGATCTGAAGATTGTGGGCAGGTGCATAGATTCCATTGCATCTAAAACCTCTGTGGACCCTGCAAGCATTACTTGGTCCTACACATATAACCGTAAGTTATCAGTGCCCGATAAAATAGTCGAGGAAGGGATAAATTTCAGAGAGAAAATTGAATCTGTTCCTAAGGATTGGTGGGTTGAAGATATATGTGAACTGGATATCGATCTCTACAAGAGAGTCATGATCACTGTGAAATCAAAGGGAAGAATGGATGGTAAAGTGATTGGGGAGGCACTGAAAACTTACGCGGTCAGATGGCTGCCAGATTCATTTGATGATTCAGCATCTGATGCTCGTACTTGGAGGTACAAATATCTGGTGGAAACACTCATTTGTTTGTTGCCTCCAGACAAGGGTGTGGGTTGTTCGTGTAGTTTCTTGCTGAAATTGTTGAAATTTGCCATTCTGGTTGGAGTCAATGACTCACCCAGGGAAGATTTGGTGAAGAGAATCAGTTTGAAGTTGCATGAGGCTTCTGTTAAGGATCTGCTGGTTCCTGCACGGCCTCCTCAAAACACATTATATGATGTGGAATTGATTCAGTGCATTGTTAATCGTTATTTGATGCATGAAAAGTATAATCAAGATGAGAAGAACGAGGCAAATGGTGACTTTATTTTAGGGCATGAACATGTAACCCTGATGAACCTTGGTAAATTGATTGATGGATATCTAGTTGAAATTGCACACGACCCAAATCTCACCATCGCCAGCTTCATTGACTTGTCACGGTCGATTCCGGATTCTGCAAGACCAATTCAAGATGGGCTTTACAAAGCCATTGACATCTACCTTAAGGTAGTATTTTGTGCTTTGAGTAATTTCATTTATAGTCTTATTTAATCTTTCAGTTTTATAGTTTAAGCACCTATAGGGTTTGTGTATGTTTGCACAACTAAAACAATATACTGTCTACCATGTAACTGCCTTTACGATGCTTTGAACACTCATGGACTTCTCACATCAAACAACATTAGAATGAAGATGCTATTTTTATTTTGTTTTAAGCAGCATGATCAACTGAAATGTGTTGTGCCTGGGGATTTGTGATCTGTATAGAAAATGTTTTAAACTGCTTTGTCTATGGCGAAGCACTTGACTGTATTTTTTTTTTTTTATATGGGTTGAGGGTGGTGGTTATGGGTTTCAGCAAATTGCGTATGGTTACCAACATGAGGATTCTGTGTTACCATCTTTTCTTTCATAAGCTCTTCCTTGTGAATGGAACGCTTTTCTGGTATGATTCACTAATGGCTATTTTAAATTCAGGAACATCTCAGTTTGACGAAGGCAGAAAAAAAGAAGATATGCGGGCTAATGGATGTCAAGAAACTGACAATGGAGGCATCGATGCATGCTGCACAGAATGAGCGGCTCCCTCTCCGTGTTGTTGTCCAAGTTCTCTTTTTTGAGCAAGTCAGAGCAGCTTCTGGTGTTCAAGCTCTCAACAACAATGCCCGCGATACTTCAAATTCCACAACAAACACAGATGAAGAGTGGGAGAAGACAGCAGCTGACGATAACAAATCCCTCAAGAAACAAATGAGTAGAATGAAGATAAAAGATGAAGACTTCCGGAAAAATGGAAAACTGCTGAAGAAAAACAGTAAGAGCACCAAAAGTGGTGTGCAGCTGCTGCCATCTCGATCAAGGAGGATCTTTGATAGATTGTGGGTTGTTGGTAGAGGGCATGTTGAGAACAGAAGCTCGGAGACTTCTGGGAGTTCGCAGAGCCCAACTTCTGTGGCACCTGGTGACACCAAGTCCTTTGGTTCATCTTCAAGACAAAGGAGACACTCCATCTCCTAGAGAGAGTGAATTTGAGCTTCATCAGAACATAGCAAGGGAAGAAGATTGTTGAGAACTGTTCAAGTGTAAAAAGTGGTAGGTTTTGATTCTAGCAGGTGATGGAGGCTTACTCTTTTATCTTTATCTAGTAGATGAGATGGAGGTGTAATCAGTTTTTTGAGTGGCTTTTAATTTCTAACATCTTTTGATGGGTTCAAAATGTAATATTATCTATGTCTATGCATGAAGTTCACTTAGATTATTCATGAAAAGTTGTCCGGCCAACCTATGATTTCTCATCCCTCGAAATTCTCATGGCCACTCGTGTTTCCGTTTATTTTCTACTCTTTGCTCTGCGACCAGGTCCCCCGTTGCCTGTTCTCTTCATATATATCTCTTCGAAACTAATTTTGGATTATTTTAAATGCACCAGATTTTTTGGATTTTTAATACAGCAGAGGGCTGTAAATCTTATAAAATTATTTTCTTAAAAAAAATCACCATTAATTAACAAGATTCCCTCAGGAATTTTAAAAAGTAATTCTGCACAAAACCTTAATAGTAACAAGAACTAATCAACATGTTAAAAGGTAGGTTTCTTCTTTTTTTTTCCCCATATTTCTACATTCAATTTGTTAAGAAATTGAATTTTATTATTTATTTTGATTATATATATATATATATAGGTTTTTATAGCCTTGAAAAAAAGGCCAAGAAGCATGGATTGATGTTTAATTTTATAATTTTTTTTGGTTATATAATTAAATTAAAAATTATTAAAAAATAATTATTATAAATTAAACTTTATAATTTATTTATAAAATAATATACCAACATAGGCTTCACACTCAAGTTTTTTTAGCCTTTGTTTTTTTTATTATATTATTAAAAAAAATTATAATTATTAAAAAATAAATTTTATAATTTATTTTGATTTTTTTTAAAAAGTTATCACGGTTTCAAAGAAATATCTCAGTATTGAATTGATGTTTAATTTTATAAATATTTATTTTTTATTATATAATTAAATAAAAATATTTTTTTCTTAAAAATAAAATTATTAAACTAAGTAGAGTTCATGATCTAGATTATGGGTCTACCAAGTTAATTTAGTTTGACACGAGTTGATCTAATATGCTGTTATCTTTATTTTTTTTTAAATATCATCTTAAAAATATTTTTAAAATTAAATAATATTTTTATAGGTTATTTAAATTTTTTTTAACTTTTCAAGTCGATTGAATCACATTAAGATAATTTTTTTATAATTAAATTTAAAAATTAAGATAAATAAAAAATATAATCAAGAAGTTTTAAGTTTAATCTAATAAATTGTTTGACTTTAATAATATTTTTATCTTAATATTATTTTATATATAATTTTTTTTTAACCTGCTACAACCTAACATGGGGAATTATATACAATTACTATAAATAATAATCATAAAGGAATTTGGGTCCTTTTATTCTCGTTAATGCGATTTAATTGAATTTTTTTAATTTAATTATTTTTTAATTATTTTTATATACTAATACTAAAAATAAAATAAAAAATATTATTGTAATATTTAAAAAAAAACCTTTAAAAACAACATTAAAAAACTTTTATTTATACTAAGAGTATATTTAGTATTATAATAACTATAAGAATTTAAAATGTTTTTTATTTAGAAACACATTAAAATAAAAAAAATTATGTTAAAAAATTATTTTTAATATTGGTATATTAATATAATCTAAAAATAAAAAATAAAAAATTATTTAAAAAATTTCAGAATTTAAAAAAACACAATATAAATTTACATTGCATCTCATCACATTTTCAAACACATCATAGAACAATGCCAATGAATCTAAACAAGATTCCATTGCATGTTCCTTTCCTGGATTGAGATGAACCCAAGAGTCAAGCCCTTTGACTTTCCAACAATAGCAATGACCAATAGCTTCCATTTATTGTAGTTATCACAGAAAGCACCGTGCTTTACACCCAAAAAGACACTGTAACCACAATCTTGAACAAGAAAACATGAAACATCCACTTTCAGACATCATCATTTCACTTTCTCTCTGTCTCTTGTTATTATTAGCCAATCTTACTCTAACAGAATCATCACCACAATGCAAAGCATGGCTAGTCCAATCAATCCCTACAGACATGCCACACCTCTCTCCTGTCCCTGGTGTTCTCACCACTGGTAAAACTTTGATGGGTTTTTCTCTTTTTGATATTCAACTATCTCTATCAAAATAAAGTTATAGATTTTTCAACCTATAATGTTTTTTAGTGTTCGATATGATTTTATTTTTTTATAGGGGATGTGTTGCTTTGGTTGGCCAAGAATTCTACTAAGAGTTTGGATGTTATAGCTCAATACTGGCAGTTAGTAGCAAGTCCTGCTGATCCTCGTTCAGGGGATTATGGTTACTCTAAAGAGGAGATGAAGAGATTTGGTGCCGATCAAGGTTCTGCTGTTTACAACGCCATAGAGGATGCTGCCCTTAGAAATGTTAGTATCAGGTGTGTTTTTTCATGTTCTAGCGGTCCTCTGTGCTTTATTTGTGATTTGCATTTGGTATCCATCTGGGTTTGGCCTAATTTAGTTTCTGCGTAATGGGTTTTCGTATGCATATCACATTCACAAAAAAGAGTTGCTTCTCTTGAATTAGAGGAATTCTTCTTGTACTTTGTAATTGTAATTTGAACTGTGTTTGTTCTGTTGTGAAATTGAATGTCTTTTAGGCTGTTACAACACTCAGGTGTTTATCCTGACTTCACCAAAGAACCAACTGACCTTGCTTCAGGAAGGCCAAATGTGAAGAGTGTGACTTTGTTACTGAGTAAATGGTGGGGGTCAGGCATAATTCATACCAAAGTTTGGATATCGGATCGAAAAGATGTGTATATTGGATCTGCAAATAATGATTGGAAATCTCTCACTCAGGTACTTTGAATGGTCGTCTGGTCTGTTGCTTGGTTAATTTCCTTGAACTGCAGAATCCATAACCTTAGAGTGTTTTTTGCTCTTCTAGTTGTCTCAGCATGTTGTTGGTTTCAGTTGAATCTAACGGTGGATGCTCATGATTTTGGTATTGTTTCAGGTTAAGGAAGTTGGAATTTATCTAGTTGATTGTCCAAAAATAGCAAAAAGTGTTGAAACCTACTTTGGAAACCTATGGAAACTTGCTTCTCTTAATTCATCAGCTTACACCAGAACTGTATCTGATCAACAGTGGCAAGTTAATAGAACGGTTCCATGCTGGTCACATTTCATTGATTCTAAAGAAAGATGCAGGTGTGTTGGAGGATTTTCCATTAACCTAATTAAGTTACTTGTTTGTTGGAATCAATTTCTTTTGGTCAGATGATTTGGAAAATCAACTGTAATGTTTCGAGAAATTATATGAAGAGATCACAAAGTGCATCCCGTGATACCAGGCTTCTTGATCGAGGCTGAGTCATCCAGCACATATGCTGCAGAGATAGTAGATTTGCTTCATTTTCTGTTGGTTAGCATTTGTGTGATAATGCATGGAGTGCATCTGTATTATGGTTGGCGCAGGAAGCATAACTATCTGCCTGACAGTTTTCAGGAACTCATTTGTCAACTCCTTTGGTCCTTGTTCATTTCATGGTTTACTGTCTTGTTAGTTGGAAATTTACGTATAACCGAACTGAAGATGACAGTTTCTGTCACAGATCACCTCTTCCTCGTTCCATGAAGGCTCCCCATACTACAGGCTATCCAACATTATCAGACCCATATATGTTCCATATTCCAATAGAAACTCCCGGGCACAGTTATTCAAATTTGTGGCCTCAACCAAGCTATTTATCCTTTGCTCCTCCTGAGGTAATCGAGCAATTTTTGGTTACTTCATGCATGTAGCATCTTATATGCATCCATACATTCTAGCGTGATTTGCTCTTTATGCTTTGCCCATTTTGATACTATATTCGGCTAGCAGCTCTCATTTGGCAGATTCCAGGCTGACGAACAGGCATGGGTTGATACAATTAAATCTGTTGGAACCGGATCCACGGTTAGGATAAACACTATGGACTGGCTTGGCCAATCCCAATATGTGAAGCCAACAGTTTATTGGTCATCCCTTTACTCTGTAATATCTGAGGTATCCATGTCTTCATACCATTAAGTTTCTGCATTCATAAGATCACTACACTTCTTAAAAACAAGATTTGTAGCATTTCAGAACACGTTTTTCCACTAAGCTCATAGAGTTTCTTATTTTATTGAGGTGCATGCCTCACTGCATTTTTTTTTGGTGTGTGCGTATGTATCGGCATTTACCAAGAATATTCTAAGTTCTGAAAGATTTTTGTATTTCAATGGCTTTGTTGAATTGATAATTTGATAGGTTGTCTTCTCCAAGCACGCAACAGTGAAGTTAATGGTAGCATTCTGGGCTCATTTTATCGACAACACCGAGCAGTATCTGAAGTCTCTTCTCTACTCTAATGTCCTCTGCTCTTCCTCCAAGTATAACAACTGTTCTGGTAAAGTTGAGATCAAGTACTATTTAGTTCCAGGTTATAACCTGACAGGACCTGCAATTAGCAATGGGACTAGCACAAGAAACATTTATCCAGGCTTTACGCGGGTTAATCATGGAAAATATGCAGTTAGTGATACACGAGCCCACATTGGCACGAGCAATCTTATATGGGATTATTTTTACACAACAGCTGGTGTCAGTTTCGGGACATACAACCCTGCCATTGTTTCACAGCTTCAAGCAATCTTTGATGCTGACTGGAACTCACCATATGCTATTCCAGTAGGAGAGCTGGATGAAGCTCATCGTTCTTATTCGAGCTGAGTACTTTCGCTTGAAGAAGCTCTTGACTTTGTCGAAACAAATTCTAAGCTAATGATAGCAATGGATTCAAGGTAGTAAATGCATACAAAGGCGACGATGACATTCTGGATTTGCTTTTGATTGGTCACCTGCAAGTTCTTACACACTTTTTAATCTTTGAACAAAATAAAGATGAACTCATGTTCAACTTTAGACTGAACCTTACAAAGAGATTTTTGTTACATTTCGTATGCTGTCGACACTCGCCAATCATTTGACCATAATACATGAATTTGTTCTTAATCACAAGGGTTGAGAGCCAAAGTTAGGGCAGTGTAGTGATGACAATGACATTGGTTGTAATTTGGTGCAACTTTTTGATAATTTATTTTGTGTAATTTGAATTATTCGTTAAATCGAACATTATTATTTGTTTAGTTTCACCAACCACTATTAAGACATAAATTTTACATAACCAGCAAGCATTCTTTTTTTTTTTTACTATTATTTTATTTTTTCGCACTCTTCAAACTTCACCATACTAGTTAATCTTTAATTTTTAACCACAAATCTAATCTAATCACATTATTTTAAGAAGAAAAATAAAAGAGAGTTGACCTGATATAATATATTAAATTTGATTAAAACTCAAATTGATTTTTTTTTTTTGCAAGATTTTACTTTAAAATATTAAAAACTGATTGAATTTTTTTTATTAATGTAAATAGCTGGACTAACTTATATATATTTTAAGTACTTTTAAAAATTTTAAAATTAATTATCATACAAACTTCTAATAATCATAAAATTTATGAGCCGGTAAGACCTTGAGGCAAATTATGAGCCGGGC
>NW_011499912.1:804490-809603 GCF_000495115.2 Populus euphratica | reverse complement strand
TAAAAGCAGGAATGGATGAGGGTCCTTGAAGACACAGGTGATCCCAGGATCGTATTGTAGCTTTGTATTACTTGCCGGCTCCATTGTTGCAGGATGAATGGAAACTTGGCCCTTTTAATGTTTTCCTTGGAATAGGTTATCATATTATTTGTTATACAAGCTATGCCAACAGTGTCATGGCCACTATTTCAAGGCCTTTTTTTTTCTCTGTTAACTCATAAGATTTGCAGAGACGAGAGAACATTTGTTTCCTTTCACCTGTTCCATGGATCATATGATTCAACAAGAAAAAGTCCAGTCCATGATTTCATGATCATATATAGATTACAAATCTATGGTTCATATCATTAGGCAAATGCTTCTACCTTAGTATCACAAAATAAAACGACTAATCATTCAACACCTCACCTGGACAAAAAACTCTCGAGGCAAAACGACCAGTCATTTGAGCTGATAATTATTAAAACTGTCTTGCTACGAGGCTGGGGTCGGTGGAGGTTGATTTAAGGATTGATTTTAAAAAAAATGTAAGCAATGTTTTTTTAATTTAATTTATTTAAATGTTATCTATAATGACATTATTTCATTTAAAAAACAAAGTTCTAGAATTGACAAGGATGGATCTTAGCGAGAGATGAGTTTTTTTTTGTTTTAATGAAGTCAACTTAGATATTATTCTTGTATGGATAAACTTATGTCTGCCCCTGTAAATTCAACAGTATCACTTGCACCTTTACATTTATGGTTTAACACTAGCTGGGAGTTTCATGTTATGCCGCGGGTAATTTTTTTTTTTCTATGATAAAAATAGGATACTAAAGTGATACTTGTTAATAAAGTAAAATAAAATTAAGAGTTGAGTCACTAATTTAATAACATAAATAAAAAAATACAATTATAGTAAATAAACTAGAAGAAAAATTGACAATGAAGAAATGGTAAAAAAATCCGCGCACACTTAATATATTGATCGGTCGTGAAGTCATAGTAACCCTATAAAATATAAATTGAATAAAATTATGAAACTCAATTATCAAACAATTCATTATTAAAGGATAAAATTAAAAAAAAATATTTAAAAAAAACCTGAGTCAAACCAAGTTAACCCACTAACCCAACAATTATAGGATAACCCTATAAAAGTACGGAAACTAATTGTTAATCAATTAAATATTAAATAATAAAATTAAAATAACAAATCATTTTTTTTCTTTCAAAAAAGCAAATGTTGAAGGATATTATCTAGCAACAAACCAAAAAATAAATGATAACATAATAACACTATAGAACAAAAAAAAGAAGAAGATTAAAGTTCAATTTCTAACAAATAAGATATTGAAAGATAAAATTAAAAAATATATATATAATTCAAAAAAGGTTGAAGAAATCCACCCCGATACCTTCCAAGTCAATATGCAAAAACTACAAACTAGTCTTGAGACGGGGGTAATCTCATTGAAAATAAATTGAACAAAACCTTGAAATTTCATTAGCAGACAATCCAATATTGAAGAGTAAAATAATCTAAATTATTTTTAAAATGAGTGAAAAATATAGTAGAAAGCAAATAAAGAAAAATAACGAAGCTCAATTTCCAATTAAGTAAATTTTAAAGGATGAAATTAAAAAAATATAAGTTTAAAAAAATAATCAAGTAAATGTAGGTGAATCTTCTAAATGTAAATTAATCTTCTAAACTCACAACTAATGAAATTTTAGATATTGACTCATTCAAAAAGCTTAATTTCTAATTAATTTAATGTTAAAAGATGAAACTTAAAAAAATATTAATTTAAAAAATTATCAAAGTAAAAAAATAAAAATAAAAATAATGATAAAAAAATTTGATAGGAAGAAAAACCAGATGATGAAATCCTAAAAAAAAATCAATCTTAAAAATTATCTTAAATAAAATAAATAGCAATCAGAAGAAAGATGACTAAATATAATATATGCAAAAATTAAAAGATGATGAAATTAAAAAACTCAATTTAAAAATTATTTAATATAAAAAAATAGTAATTAAAAGAGTAAGAATCAAATATATATATATATAACAATTTAATTGACTATTTTAAAAATTTAAAGGGTTAAACGTGAAAATTTAGAAGGATAGAGAAAATAAGATAAAAAAACCATTATCAATGTTAAATCAAATATTCATTGACCACACGTATCGCCCATGAATAAAGTGGTTATTGAGATAATTTGAATGTCACTTTGAAAGCCAATATTTGGCTGGCGGAAGATGTTATATGTACCGCTTAAAAAATATAATTATTACCAATACATCAACTATTTTTAAATATAAAAACACCTAAGTGAACTTGATTATAACAAAAAATAATAATAAATATGAAAAAGCCTGGCCGCAAGTTAAAAAATTATTTTTAAGAGTCATTTCACCATAATTAAAATATTAAAAAGAAAAAATAGCCCTTAACCCAAGTTTAATTTTTTTTATTTGCTTATAAGAATAATTAGTCATTTTACTATATTAAAAAATTAATAAGATCAATTTGATAATAATCAATTTATCATGTAAAGAAATTGTATTACCCTTAATATTAATATTAAGTTAGTTGATCTTGTATGAGAAAGACAAAATTATTATTATTGTATTGTTTTAATCTATGATACAATGTGTTTAGAGCCACAATAATTTACTAATCTCTTTTAATTTAAAAAAAAAATACAATATTAACTCTAATAATTAATTATTAAATAAATTATTTTTGAATTTGTTTTCTAAGTTTCTTCTAATAAGATGTTATAAAAATGTATGGAGTTTGAGAGGAAAAGAAATAAGAAAAAGACGAGGGAAAATAAAAATATAAGAAATTAGTTATATATATATATATTCAAATACAAAATTTTTAATTAGAGATTTTTTTTTATATATAAAAAAAGTATTAAGATTAGATCAAGTAATTAATCCTTTTCAATTTTTTATGCTTGCTTATATATTAAAAATTGAAAAGGATTAATTACTCGATCTAACCTTAATACTTTTTTAAAAAAAAATTAATTGAACCAATTTTGTATTGGAATATACATTACATTTTTAATATATCTTTCTAGATAGCTCATCATAATTAACCAATTTGCATATAAGAAATATATAATTTGAAAACTTTTTTTCAAAACTAAAAGTATAATATTAGAAAATTATAGGGGCAGGAGTATAATATAGTTTAACCCTTGTTGTCTCCTTGAAGCAAAAAACAGTTGCAGCCATAGTACGGAAACTAATTGTTAATCAATTAAATATTAAATAATAAAATTAAAATAACAAATCATTTTTTTTCTTTCAAAAAAGCAAATGTTGAAGGATATTATCTAGCAACAAACCAAAAAATAAATGATAACACAATAACACTATAGAACAAAAAAAAGAAGAAGATTAAAGTTCAATTTCTAACAAATAAGATATTGAAAGATAAAATTAAAAAATATATATATAATTCAAAAAAGGTTGAAGAAATCCACCCCGATACCTTCCAAGTCAATATGCAAAAACTACAAACTAGTCTTGAGACGGGGGTAATCTCATTGAAAATAAATTGAACAAAACCTTGAAATTTCATTAGCAGACAATCCAATATTGAAGAGTAAAATAATCTAAAATTAAAATATTAATTTTTTATTTTTAATTATTCATTTGGCTTCTTCATGCTCTACGGGAGACCTGCCATGGCGCATTAGAGCATTTCCAATCAATTTTAAAGGATGAAATTAAAAAAATATAAGTTTAAAAAAATAATCAAGTAAATGTAGGTGAATCTTCTAAATGTAAATTAATCTTCTAAACTCACAACTAATGAAATTTTAGATATTGACTCATTCAAAAAGCTCAATTTCTAATTAATTTAATGTTAAAAGATTAAACTTAAAAAAATATTAATTTAAAAAATTATTAAAGTAAAAAAATAAAAATAATGATAAAAAATTTGATAGGAAGAAAAACCAGATGATGAAATCCTAAAAAAAAATCAATCTTAAAAATTATCTTAAATAAAATAAATAGCAATCAGAAGAAAGATGACTAAATATAATATATGCAAAAATTAAAAGATGATGAAATTAAAAAACTCAATTTAAAAATTATTTAATATAAAAAAATAGTAATTAAAAGAGTAAGAATCAAAAATAAATTGAAAAGTTATTTTAAAACTTTGTAAGGGCAAATGCAAAATTTAAAGAAAAAAAAATAAAAAAAATTATTGACATCAAACTAGAAGGAAATCAATCATATATAACACCCAAAGATGAAGGGCCGTTGATGATTCAAATGCTGTCGTAAAAACCAATATTTAATCATTGAACAATGTTATATATGCCGTTCAAAAAGCAATGATTTTATCATTCATTTCAGTATGAATAACACAGTTTTTTCACTTTTTAATATTAAATAATATTTTATATATGCTACAGTACAAATTGTTTTGCCCATAATTCAACCCAATAATTATAAAAAATTATTATGAGAATATCATAGAACCTGGACACCAACTTAAGATAATTTGAATTTTAAATATTTTATTAGGAACAAAAACAAAAAACCTAATTACCCAGTTGCCCAGGCTTTTTTTTTTTAAATTTTTTTAGTTTAGAATGATAAAATTATAATTTCACTGTTAATCCACAGTGACAATAAATCGAGTGTGGGTATTTTCTGAAATATTATTAATTGTCACAAAGGCTACCACCTGGTTTGGGATAGAAGAAAGTGGCCCTGGATGATGTTTATGAAGGCTGGTCCTATCATTGATGACTTGTCCAGTCTTAGACTCACCATTCCAACTTCAATGCCGCCATTAATTTTCTTCAATCGTGTGATGCTCAGCTTCCCTTTCTTGTGTAACAATCACTCGACACTCGCCTCTGTGAAGCGACCTCAGGCCCTTTGTTTTCTTCCTTTGTAAGCTTAACCCTGGACTTGGTTTTTTTTTTTTTGTAATGTTGGTAGGCTAAAAACTTTCCAAAACATGTTGTGCTGTTTATACGATCAGATTCAACATGCAGTCATGTTAATTAAAATTGAATTAAAGCAGCCTTTTTAATTCAAAAAGAGTGTTGTGAAGAATGAAGTCATTAATACGTACGGGAGCTT
>NW_011499912.1:743182-804480 GCF_000495115.2 Populus euphratica | reverse complement strand
TCTCGTTTCCCCGCCCCCTCCCATATAAATCGATCCCTCCCCACCGCGTTGCCTCTCCATGTTAACAGAAATCGCCCCCCTGTTTTGCCTCCCTTTGTTCGCAGTTATCTCTCCTCCCCCCGGTTTTGTCTCTCTGTTTGGTTACTGTCTTGCCTCTCTCTATTCACAATTCCTCCTTGGTTTTGTCTCTTTGTTTGGTTAGTGAGCTGTCGATTATGATTCATGAAAACAATAGCAGAAAAAATGTGTTTTTTTGGGTTGCTTGCTTGATTAGTTGAATGTGATGAGAATAATGAAGAGTTATGGAAAAAAATATGACAATAGTAGTAGCAGATTTATCAAAGATTTGTGCCATTATTTTTACAGATTTGGATCTACCCTGAAGAAGATAAAAATTTAAAGGAAATAAAGAGGAAAAAAATACCTGAAGAAATTAGATCCAGAAAAATACTCTTGTTCCTGATCAGTTTGCAATTGATTTTGAAGAAAAAAAGACTACGATTTTTGAAGAAAAAGTTCTCAAGGAGCTGTGTATGAGAAAATGAACGAAAGGAAAGTGTTTTCCTTTCTTTAACAGAAGGAAAACACTTTCCTTTGATAACGTTATTATTTTTAGTTTGACTGGAATTCAGTTTCCTTTGATTATTTTTTTATATTGTTGCCAAACATGGAAAAACAAGGAAAGTGAATTTCAGGAATTCACTTTCTTACAATCAAACACGCCATAAAGTTGAAATACTAACAACCAAAAGAGTCAATATGTAATTTTTAGAGGAGGAGAGAGAAAAGAATGAAAAAAAAAGTTTAATGACGACAATCCTACCACCACTAGAGATACATGTAGCACCAATAAAAAGTACAGGACAACTCTTCCAATAACATTGCAAAAAGATATGTTTGGATATTGGAAGAGTGACGTATGCGCCTTCTAAATGGCACCAACACCTCCTACACACCTCCAGATGCATCAAATTATTCTTTGTTTGACATATTAATATATATATAAAAAAACCCTTTGGGATTAGATGAAAAATCCCATTGAGGTCAAGTTTACTTTTTATACTTTAAAGGATGTTTTGTTCATCATTATTCTTTTGAATATATATATATATATATTCAAATACAAAATTGGTTCAATTAGAGATTTTTTTATATATAAAAAAAAAGTATTAAGATTAGATCAAGTAATTAATCCTTTTCAATTTTTTATGCTTGCTTATATATTAAAAATTGAAAAGGATTAATTACTCGATCTAACCTTAATACTTTTTTAAAAAAAAATTAATTGAACCAATTTTGTATTGGAATATACATTACATTTTTAATATATCTTTCTAGATAGCTCATCATAATTAACCAATTTGCATATAAGAAATATATAATTTGAAAACTTTTTTTCAAAACTAAAAGTATAATATTAGAAAATTATAGGGGCAGGAGTATAATATAGTTTAACCCTTGTTGTCTCCTTGAAGCAAAAAACAGTTGCAGCCTTACGGGAGACCTGCCATGGCGCATTAGAGCCTGCAAATGATACTAGGAAGGAAAAACCCTTTTGATTTTCTTCATGAATACACAGTTGAAGAAGGGAAATCTAATCCAATTCTACCTTATCCAATCCATTCTTAGACGAAACTCTCTCCGACAACTTCGTACCAAGCCAAACCATCATTACAATGATAAATACAGAACTAGAAACACAAAAGAAGACAACCAACAGGACGATTTATTCTTGTACAAAGGCAAAGGCCAGCACTTGCTCACGAACCAGAGGATTCTAGACTCTATTGTTAGAAACTCTTCAATAAACCCTACCGACACTGTCCTTGAAATTGGACCAGGAACTGGAAACCTCACTCTTAAGCTTCTTGATGTTGCTTCGAAGGTTGTTGCTGTTGAAATTGATAAAAGGATGGTTGGGGTTCTTAATAAACGTGTGAAGGAGCATGGATTTGAAGATAAACTGAGTGTGAGTCTGGTTTGTATGCAAGTGTCTGATAAAATACCTGAAAGAAATTGTTGTTTTGTGAGGAATAAAGTTTTATTTTGTTGGAAATGGGGTTATCGGTTTCCTTTGTTATTGATTTATTATGCTTTTACAGTGAGAAAGATTTGATCTTTATGGAGAATGGCGTGCTGGGTTTCTTTTAAGTATTAATTTATTGTGCACTTACAGTGATTGAAATGTAGTCTTTAGGAGAGTGGATTGGTGGGTTTCTCTGTTGTTAACTTATGTCGTTGTTTTGGAAATGGTTAAAGTTTTAACATTTTGGGGAATGGCTTAATGGGGTTTTGCAGGTTATTCGAGCGGATGCATTGAAGGCTGAGTTTCCCAAATTTGATCTTGTTGTGGCCAACATTCCTTATGGGATATCTTCGCCTCTCGTGGCTAAATTGGTGTATGGGGCGAATCCATTTCGAAGTGCCACACTTCTTCTTCAGAAAGAATTTGCACGGCGGTTGTTGGCAAAGCCTGGGGATTCTGAGTTTAATAGATTGGCTGTGAATGTGAAGTTGGTAGCAGATGTGGAGTTTGTGATGAATGTAAGCAAGAGGGATTTTGTCCCTGTTCCAAAAGTTGACTCTTCTGTGGTTATCATTCGGCCAAAAGATCGAATTCCTGATGTGAATCTTGATGAATGGTGGGCATTCACGAAACATTGTTTTGGGAAGAAGAATAAGACTTTGGGGGCAACATTTAAGCAGAAGAAGAAGGTGATAGAACTATTCAGATTATCAAAATTGACGAGCTCTAATGGAGAAGAAATGAACAGGAACCAGTATGTTTGTGCGGATGATGATGGGGACAATGAGGAGGAGAGTGATGGAGAAGAGTGCCATTCATCTTCTTGCGCAGATAGAGAGTTGCTTTTGTTCAAGGAGAAGATCATTGAGGTTCTAAAAGCTGGTAGTTTTGAAGATAAGAGACCTTCAAAGCTGTGTAATGAGGAGTTACTGTACTTACTTTCCATGCTCAATCAATCTGGAATATACTTTCATGAGCAAACAAAGCCAAGGAATGTAGATGATGTAGCATTTGCCGCTGCTTACAGTTGATAATAGTTACTTATTACTGTCCTGCTCTTCTCGATGCTTGCTTTTGAACCACTCTTGTTAAGTTCTACTTTGTGCTTTTCCTTTTGTTGAAAAAAAAATCAGGCTTGTATCGCCCCCCTGCTAAGAGGGTTGATTTGGGTCAACTAGTTACGCCAGCTTAATAATGACCATACTATTGCCAATTCATGAAACCCGTATGGTGGTTTCAGATTGTGACACTAATAAAGCTGAAGAACCCTTCGGCTGACCTTTTCAATTCCCATGATTCAGACTTGATCTCTCCAAGATTCATGGCATGTTCTGATATACAATCCCATAATGGGGCATCGAAGTGAAAAATAAAATAATCCCATAATGGGGCATCGAAGTGAAAAAAAAAAAAAAAAATTAAGTGCGTTCAGAAATAAAAAAAGATAAGAGATTGGAACTTATGAAATTTCATTGAAACTCGAAATGAGAGAGTTAATATAATTTCCATGAAAAACAACCTGATAATACTATAATTTGCATCAACCACTACAAAATTTTGTTCCTTAGCGAGGCCTGAGATCAATTCCAATGCTAAGAAGGGTTTGAGCTGATTCTAATGCCTGCTCACCTCCAAGCTTCGATATCTTCTCACCCATCAAATCAACTTCACCACCGTCTACTGAGCACCTGCTCGAGGGCTTTTTACTAGATAAGTTTCTGTTTTTCTTGCAGCGGGCATCATCTGTGGAAGCAGTTGGGGAAATAAGCCGACTTTCTGAACATTGTCTTTTCTTAGGTGCTGGCATATCATGGTCATGTTTCCCTTCATATGTTACTGTGGTGGATGTGGCATCATCTGTGGCCCTCTCAACATGCTTATGAGCAGGGCATGCTGAAGATGAGCATCTGTAATAGCTCCTAACATTTCACCAAGGGATTGATAAGGTTCAAAGAAGATACCGAAGATAAGGGATCCACATAAAAGTAATTTGAGAAAATCTTGATTGGGCAAACTTAGATTGGCTGGGAAAAGTTTTCTCGTGGCCATGCATGTGGAGATTGGAAAAAGAAATGATAACACACGAAGTCCTATGCTATTTATGCCCACATAAGCAAAAGAAGTGCAAATTCTACCTTACTAATGAATTCCCCTTCAACATTTTCTGACCATACTTGCGCCATCGATAGCCATCATTTGAGCTTCCTTCATCAGAAACAGTGTGTATAATGATTTCAGGCTCCTTCATAGTTTTCAAGACAGGAACTAAACATGGTGCACTTCTTTCTTTAATCCTGCTTGTTGACCAATTGAATTGAATTAGAAAACTCAAAACTAAAATCTAAGGTTTGAGAACCAAATTCCGCAAAGGACATACCTTATTTTCAGTCCTGATTCAGCACCATGTTTCTCCTGAACCTCAGTGCTGGCAATCCCACAGGAGCCATTTTGTTGGGGTCCCACTGCACTTGAACCAGAGCTGTAAAATGGTATTCGTGATGAAAGCGACAAGATTAGCAAAATAAAACATCAAAGTCATTTTAAACTATCATGTTACTCAAATAACTTGCCATCGTTTTGACTCTGTCTCATCATCACTTTTGTCTTTAATCCTAGCTCCAGTATTTCCATTTGAAATGCTTGAACTCTGTTGTTCTGATTCAGGCACATGCAGAGATGAATGTCTGCCATCAGCTGAACAGACAGAAATATCCAACCCAACTAACTTCTGAACCGAAGGATCTACAACTTGACTGCCTATGGCATGCTTAGCAGATGATACAACCCTGATGCGTTTCTTTTGAGGAGGATCATGATGGTGGTCACCTATATAAACAACATCAATGACACGACCAGATTGATCACAATGTTGAACCTTCTTCTTAGCACAGCAACTAGAATAGACACATCTATAGTAGCTTCTCAAATTTTTAGAACCCTTCACCAGCTTCCGGCCATACTTCCTCCAGTTATAGCCATCAGCAGGGGGTGATTCCACAACGTGTGGATGTCTGGTCTCACAGTCAGAATTTTGCTGGTTTATTACTAGCCCAAGTGCACGCATTGACCGTGGCTTTTGTGGTACAGATGCTGGATATGGGACAGATATTACAGCTGGTGTAAGTGACAATACTTCACTAGAAGTATTTGCACATTCAGCTTGATGTTCTTCTAACTGTACCCGGTCTGCTTCAGGTTTTGTAACCGCACAAGCATCCTGCTGGAACATCTCATTCCCCCCCTACAAATCAATTATTCTTATATAATTGACTGTATAAACATTAAAAAGCAAACAAAACTCGCATCAAGCTTTTTGCGATTTGGGCAAGCAACATACTTAAATTTTTCTCTGATGGATTCTCTATAATCTATATTAATAGTAATTATCAATGATCATTATAAAGGCGTTATCAACAAACCAACATAATCATTCCAAAATAAACTAAACTAAACAGAAAGCCTCATCATTTGACCACACTTCAAAACAGCCCCCCTTCTTACTAATCAATGTTTCCCTGCAAACTCAACAATTTCGTACATAAAAATAAAAAAACAATAAACCCAACATAGAAAACAACCCAGTATACCAACTTTCAAAGAGAAAAACAAATTCTTGATTAGAAACTACACAAGAATTTCAATCATTAAAAAAAAAAACCACAACACAAATAACAAACAACAGCCAAATGAGTTCATCTATACACATAGAAGTTGATAAAACACATTAAGCGTATGAAAATCGTAAAAGACAATGTAGAAGAACCTGAAATCCAAGAACTGGTGAATTGGAAATAACTTTTTTGAGTGACGGGGAAAAAGAAGAGCAATCACAGTTAAAGCCAATATTAGAATCTTCTTTAGGATCTTTGTTCTGTTCTTGCATGGTTCTTTGATGTAGTCGTTTATATTAAAATGTGAGAGTGTTTGACAGAAACAAAACAAAAATGAAAGACAGGAGAGTTTTGTATGCCTAAAACAGGGGTCTACGATTTGGTTACACAGGGGGAGAGGGAACATCTGTGCTTTTTGTTTCCTTTTTGACTCATGTTGACCTGACGAGGCGGTTTTGTATTTGACTTCCACTTTAGGGTTTTGACCATGACTTTGCTAGATAGCTCTATTTGTTAATTATTCATTCATTCTTCCAACTTGTAATTTTGAATCAATTTCTTTTTCACTTGTTTCTTAAAATAATACCACACAAGGACAGGGAAGGTTTTGCCCTGGTAGACTAACATGTCATCTATCCACATGATTTCTGCGATGATGAATGGAGCGATAACATGTTAAAATACTATAAACTCGTTAGGATCAAACCGCGAGGACATGATTTTTCGTTTGATAATGGCTTAGATGACCATCCTAGTAGATTTGTAAAGATAGGTTTTGTCATACAACCACACTGGTTCGAATCCCACCACTTCATTGCAGTCATGCTACAAGGAGAAAATTTCTTACTATTTTTTTTTCTGGATTTTAGGTAATATGGCTTTATTCGAATTAAAAACTCAAAAAAGAAAATGTTTAGGTCGAGAGCATTAATGAAACTTCCACAGATGCAGGGGAACGATGAAGGTTCGGCTAAAGAGTCTCAAATACGTTTCAAGATTTGCAGGCTATACCATTCATGATTCAAAATATGGATCCCGAGTTTAAGCTCCTAGTCCATCATTTCATGATTAGAGCCTAAATGATAAATGGTCCCCGAAAGGGGAAAACATTGTAACTTGCCATCACTAGATAAAAGAACCTGGCTTACTACTTGTATATGAACTGATCAATCCATACCATCCCTGTAGTCCTTGACAATACCATACACAGATTCAGGGAACATGACTTTGAGAAACATATCCTACAAGTTTGAAACTTTCCATAAACATGAAGGCAACCGGAAGAACAACCAAAATAAGAGCTCAAGAAACCCTGGTATCAAATTTCAAACTTATGCCCATGCTGAAAAGCTCCTGGCACAACAACTTCGCCCCATAAGGTACACTAACCTTAATAAGGTCATCAACAGACTCACAAACCCGGCAATAGGGACCCCTAATCTTGCGGCCACCAGGCACAGCCCGTTGGATCACGTTGGCCACATTTTTGCATTTCTGGCAGATATGCATTTCAGAGGAGTCACTGAGAGTAAAAAGGCGTTCGTGCAGGTTTGCAGATGCACCATGAGCTATGAGGCAGTCACGCTCCATCTCACCGAACTTGATACCACCAAAACGCTTACGGTCTGCAACTGGCTGTCTTGTAAGCGGGTGTACTGGTCCAGTGTTGCGAAATTTTACTTTGTCTTCAGCCATGTGGACCAGCCGCTGATAGAATGTTGGTCCCATAAATATGAGAGAACGAACCATTTCACCAGTTCGACCATTGTAGACTCTTTCATTTCCCCATCTTGAAAATTTAGCCCTGTTGTACATATTCAACAGATGTCGCTCTCAGAATAACTTGAAAACAAAAACAAGATCATGAACAGAAGGAGAGGACAGGAACTTGAAATAGACAACAGCATGAAATTTGACAATGACATGTGCCTGGAAAGTGTAGTCTGGTACACCAAACCACCGAGAATGAGACAGCATTGACTTTTATTTTTTAATTCTAAAGCATTCTCGGATAAAATGGAAGTTGAAAGAAATTATGCATCAACATTTACAAATGGCTCAATTACAGAGCAAAGAGTGGTGTCTGTGAATGCAACGTCACCTGTGAAGCTGGTCTATGATGTCATCAACCGAGAGAGTGGAGAAAGGGGTAGCGTATCTCTTTGAGCCACCACAGGCAATTCCCTTTCCTAAAGCAGCCTCTAATAGTTGACCAGGAGTTTGTCGTGACGGAAATGCATGTGGGTTTATTACAATATCAGGAACAACTCCTTGAATTGTGAAAGGGAAGTTCTCCTGAGACTCCAAGAAGCCCAGAACACCCTTTTGCCCATGCATGCTTGAGAACTTGTCTCCAAGACAAGGAGATCGAACCTGCAACAGCAATTCAAGAACATCAAATGTGACAGGAAATGCAATTTAAGAACGTAATACAACCAAGCAAAAGAACATCAATAATATGCATAACACACCCACTAACACACATGTACATTTGGTTCAAAAGGACAAAGGGCGTACACCCAAGGAAAACCAACCCCAGAAGCATCCGCTAACTATAAATTCCATAAAATAGGTCTAGAGGAAGGAAAATTCAAACACCATTGGGAGCTCTTCGCATGCTACATTTGTTTCACATCACATCACGAGACCTTACATTTTCTACCAGTGGGACATGCATGTGTGAGCATATAGGTAGCCGTGCAGAAACTGCACTTGCATGCAAACACAAACAGAACTGTCTTTATGTTACTAAAACTTTTTTTATGTACCTGTCTCAAAGACACCACAGCAAAATTCTTTCCCTCATCATTAGATGACAATACCACTTTCTGAACCATGCCCCTTTCCGTGTGCTTCAATTTTACACTATGATCTGCCCCAGATTCTGCACACTTCCCTATCACAATATCACCACTTTGCATATTAGCACCAATAAAAGGAAATCCATCATCGTCAAGGCTGTCAACCCGTCCAATTTTACTTTGTATTTTCCCAAAAGTAATAGAATCCTCTGACTTCCGCCTCTTGTCAGTTAGCTCCTTGTTGTCCACCTCCGCCTTGTAGCTTCTAATGTGCTCAGAGCGGAACATACCACGCTCTAAAGAAGCACGATTCATTACCAACGAATCCTCTTGGTTGTAACCCAGATGAACATTAACTGCAACTATAGCATTCTGACCATTAAACAACTCTGGCTTTGGCAGTACTGCATTATGACCAAGTGGGTATCCAGGTTTACCGAGACAATCAGAAATCATTGTCCGAAATAGAGGCCTTTGGGGGTAATGCAATTGGTGAGACAAGGTGTCAACTCTGATGTTGGGATTTGTTGTGGAAAATCCAATAGCCTGTTGAGAATGTTTTTGAGCTTGGTACAGGACCCTTCGTGCATGGTCATGATTGGCAAAGGGAATAATTCCACAACTCAAACCTAATAAAAAGGACATGTCAAGTTCACAGTGTGTATACTTCATAGGTTGCTTCCCCTCAATATCAGCTAAAAGAAATTTGATGCCCCATGCAGTACAACAGTCCTCTTCCTCTTCTGTTCCAATAAACTCAATAATCCCCTTGTCCAGAAGAGAAGTGAAGATGTAATTTCCCCCTTTAAATGCTTTTATTTTATCCAAGTTCTCAACAACTAAAAGAGGGCGTAAGATCCTTCCAGCATCAGAAAATATGCGTACTTCTCTCTGTTGTTCATCCCTTTTGATTTCCACCTACATGAGAAAACCATTACTGAAGATGTTAGGAAGGCAACAAAAATAAATCAGATCAAGGAAGTCCCCACAACCATCCATTTAAAGGATAAAGGAGAGTAAAATCTACAAATGCCGAATACTTCATCATAAAAAGGAAAAGTATGAAAGGGGCAAAACAAGAGAGATAAGGTGACAACAATTCAGACATGCATCCAAGCATTTTCTAGAAGTGAACTGATTCCTTAAGAGGTAAAAATAATGAAGAAATCATGTGTTGACCACCTAACATCAACATTTTCTAACACTTGGTCTGGATGAGGCCTGCATGATCACTCTTCTGATGGTTTATAACTTGGACAATTGTAACAAATTGTTCATTTTAAAGGTTTTCAATAAAATCATCAACTTCTTTTTACAAGCTTCCCTCTAGTATATAATGAAACTTAGGGACATTGTAGGGTCAAACATGAATATCACAAATTGCATATATAAACAAGTTTGTTACAGCAACTTCTCAAGGCAGTCGTTATAAAGAAACAAACTATGAGTCATCATATATTTCATTTTTTGACACCTTTGATCAAATTTTTGGTCTCAACAGTAGCAGCAAATTGATGGTATGCATAAACTTCATTTGCTAGAAATTTGGAAATAAATCATAAATTATAAGTGAGACAACCTGATAGGGCAATTCTCTCCTGCGTCGCATGCTTCTTAGCTCACCAACAAACAAACAAGAATCTTCGCAGACTCCAACCCATTCGCCATTTAGAAACACCTTATGCTTCCCATCCAGTTTAGTGTAAGTATCATCAACCAGTTTCTCCATCCCACTACCAAACAATTTATCAACTAGAGATTCTGATATATTGGTACTGACAACTCCAGTGACAGCCAAGTTTTTTACAAGGCCACAGTTTTCACCATCTGGAGTAGAGAGAAAGCAAACTCTACCCCAATGAGAAGGGTGGCTGCAACCAAAAAATTATGTTACAAAAACATAACAACCACTAACACTGGAGCATCCAACAAGCACAAAGGATAAAATTTCTTGAATGATCAAATATGCATGAATTAGAGCACACGTAATCATATAATTCAATCCTAGGAAGGATACAGTTTATAATCATTAATATTCTTAGAAAAGGCAGGTGGACATTTTAAACCAAAAATGAGAAATTTCAACTTGTTAACAAACACAGCATCAGTTTTTGAGATCACACGCTCGTCTACAAACAAAATGCTTATGCTCTCACTTGCAGCTAAAATATAACCCTGCATTTTGGATTTCTAATTAGCCCGCCATTTCAAATTTAGAAAGCAACAAAATGAATTAAGAAAATCCATGCTGTTTGATGTCAGATTCTGCAAGAACCCAAACTCATTCCATCATAATAGCTCATAAAAACTTCCACTAATAAAAAATGAATAGATTAAGCAACAAGTGAACCGATTGCTTGTTGATCAGTTTCCTTCCTAAAATCAAGGATTTCAAGATTTCCTACAGGTTATATGTTGCTAAGAATAAATAAGAAAAACAAGATCAGGACATATCGACATAACACAAGCTGCTATAGCAACCATGTCATCAAGACAGTTTAGCACAATAATCCATTAACACATCTTAACCAATCGAGGAGCAGAACTTAGTTCCAGTTGTAAAGTTGACGCACCTGAATGGCAAGATGCACAGAAACAAGAACCGGTTCATAAAATATGAATAACTTACGGGTATCTGGCATCTCCAACCTTTCCAGTGTACAGAACTTGCTGCCTTGTTTTCCGCAGATCTATCATTGTTTGCAATGGATTTGCACGCCCAAGATTTCCCACAACTCCGGAAACCCTTTCCATCCACTTGAAAGGATGGCACCATGCCCCAGTTGAGAATGCTCTCGTCAAACCATTGGTCACTATTGAAGCATCCAAATAGTGTTCAATTGGATGCACATCACGGTCTCCATATAGGTCTCTCTGCAAAGCCTTGGTCATGCGCCTGAGTGCATGTGAAACATGCACTTTGAGCTCTCGTTCAAGCAACTCGCTAGCCAACTCAAACCTCTTGTTTCTAAAACTATCCCTATTGTCACATTTCCTGTGGCCAGTATAGGCCTCCAAAAGACACTTCACCATGTATCCAAGAAAACGAGCCTTGTGCCCACGGCTATTAAGCCTGGGAAACAGATATGCACTAATGGCATCTTCAATAGATTCTTTTGGTGGGAATCTTGTCTTTTTTAATAGTTTATCCACATAATCAAGTGCTCTGTCCTCCCTACGAAAATGCTCGCATTTCTCATCAGCATCATGAATTGAGGCAAAGAATATATTCACAATGCTGGCATCATTGCTGGCATAATCAATCAAATCTATCACTTCTTTGTCAGACCTTACACCAAGGGCAAAAAACAATATCCATAAAGGGATCTCTGTCGACAAGAAGTATACACAGAGGCCTTTCTTTTCTCCTTTAATGTATTCTAATTTAGAGAGCTCCACTAATCTAACAATCAACCTGTTCCTCTTAACTTCAGATTTGTATGAAACGGTCCAGCCCTGACTATTTGAAATCCAAAGTCTCTTCATACAAATTTGCTCTTGTGCAATGAACACCTGCAGTAAATTGAAACAAACACGATAAATATTTTGGTAGAATTAACTAAGACAATCAACAAAAGCACATTCAATAAATGTTAACTAGAGAGAGAGAGAGAGAGAGAGCATGTGCAAATGAAAAAAAAAAACAGGAAACCAATAGAATGATATAATAAGTCCTGGTGCCAGGGCTTGCTTCCCAACCTCAGAGAGATAAGGAATAACATTGAAACAGCAAACACGTGACAAGGTCTCTCAGTCCAAATCACTGACAAACTTATAAATCACTTTTCACTAAAAGTTCAGCTGTTTTGCATTACAAGCTGCACAAATGAAGAGATGGGAACATATTGGTTCTGGTTGTAGTTGATAATCAAACCATCCAAACAATCAATAACAAGCATATGTTCAATTACAGAAAATACAAGCTTAGACATCATTAGGAACTGAAAGTACAGAGGAAAAGAAAACTAAACAGAAAACTTCAAACGCACCTTCTCTGCACCTTTGATCAAAAAATAGCCTCCATGATCAAAATCGCAATCCCCCTTTTCAACTGCTGTCAGCCAGCAAAGGTCAGACTTCACCATAACAGGGATCCTTCCAATAATGATTTCCCTGTTTTCAGTATGTACAACATTCTTTTGAACAACTTTGTCTATCCCTGTTTTGAACTTGTCACTTCTACCAACAGATTGTGTGTATACCTGACATAATTGCAGAAAAAATATAGGAGATTAAAAAACTTATAAAGGCAGAGAAAGTATCCAACAATTTATGGCATCTTCATAGTTTTAGCTGAAACAATCTTGCCTTAAAAGAATTGAACAGAATGAAAACACTATGATTGCAAAAATTGGTGCATATGGATAGATGACAGTGCAGTTCTTTTTTTCTTCTCAAGTAAATGAGAGTCCACATATTTAAAGTCAATTGGTGTATCCGCAAACAAACAAACAAAAAATAATTACAAAAAAAGGAATTAATTAAAAGCAGAAGACACTTGAAAATTGAAATTCTGATAATCAGCATCTTCAAGTCAACTATAGAGTTATTAGAACTAAATCAAGCTTAAAACAGTCCTGGGAACATCAAGGCACTTGCCCAACAGCACAAGTTTTTGAAATGTGATTAAGAATTCTAAGAGTCATGAAATTATCAATATGACAGTAATATAGCAATTAAGATATATCATGAAAGAAAACCAGAGATCAACTCTAAAATTTGCTACTTCAGGGAAAATCATAACCTTTCAACTAAAGAGTTTGGCGTTACAGTACCAAGAATTACCCTATCAAATACAATACAGATGGTATAACGTCAAACTGCTATCACCAATAAAAAACAGAACTGTTAGATAGAATTATGTACCTGAACATTGGCATGAATTTTCATTCTAGCTGAATATGTCATATTCTGAAGTCTGGCATGTCTGGGAAACATATTATGCTCAGCATCACTTGAAGTACCACCCCAAAAACTTGGTCGATCAAGGGTGACCTTTCCCAACCTAACTGATGCACGTTTCCATTCACCATCCTTCTGCTTAGATGAGTCATATCCAGGCTCAACAGCAACCTCACCAAATGAATCAAAGACCCTCTGGAGTCCACTGTTGATGAAAGCATTATATGAGTTGATTTGGTGACTGATAAGACCATACTCTTCAAAAAACAAAGACGCTGCCTTCTTACAGAAACTTTGCAAAGTTTCTTTCCCCAATTCATTTAAGTTAGCTGTGTCCATCAAATCCCCATCCATATCCATATCATCAACTGCAACCTTACTACTCGGACCCACATCCTCCATGTAATCTGATGATGCACCCATCTAATTCAAAATCTGAGAATAAACGAAAGACAGAACATCAGTGCCAAAGGTGTGATCACAACTGCGATGAATTAACCCAAATGGAAGTGGAAGCAGCATGGAACATGTCAGTGAAAACATCTTAAGTTTTCAAGGCTCATTAAACAACAGATATGACAACCATTTCCTGCTTTTATTAAGAATGTCCTCAGAACATCACAAGTACTAAAACCCAACAAGTCATCATGCCCAAGTGCCCAAGCAGCATCAACATTTCCTCCACAAATACACATTTTCCTCTACAACAAATGCTAAGCATTTGGGGTTCACTCTGGATTCCAAACGATAAACTATTCGATCATTCCGACTTCCTTCAAAACACCTTAAAACATATCGTTCATTAGAACCGTAATCAACGACAAAAAAGAAATGTGAAAAAAAAAGCGCAAACTTTTATTACATTAAAAAAAAAAACAAAACTTTTTAACAAAAACCCAAAAAAAAATTCAACAATATAACCATGTCATCATATATATGCAAGAAAAGGCCCCCGTTTTTTCTCTCTCACAGTAATTTTTTCCCTTCCAAAAGCAGAAACACAAAAACTACTACAAAACAATCTTAACCATCTGGGCTTTTCCCTAACACAACGGGACTGTCATAAAAGCCATTATATTTCCACTAAAATGTGTAAAAAAAGAAAAGTAAACACCTTTACTGATCAGAGACACAACAAGGCCCCATACAAGCTATAACCAGTTTTAACAAAACAAGCCCAAAATAGGAAACAGAAGGCATTAAAAATAGAGAGGGGAAAAAAACTTACATTAAACCTAAAAACCCTCCTTCTTGATCAAAGTTTGAACCTTTTGGCCTTGAAATGAGTAAAAATATCTCCTCTACACAATGCCAGTGTAGAAATTTTTAAGGGTTTTTGAGTTTTGAACAAACAAAGCTCTCTGTGAGTGACTTCACAGAGAAAAATGATTCCTTCATGAAATTGTCGGGGTGCCCTGTCGGGTGCGCCTGATTGTTTTTGGTGTGTTCATAGAGTAATTTTTTTAAAGAACTTTTTTTAAAACATTTTATATCAAAATGATCATAGAGCGTTGTGCCAAAAATGCTCTTGGTTTGAAGAGGGGCAATATTGTCATTTAGTTTGCGAGTACCAATTCGGGAGGAACGAGTCAGATTTAGTAAAAGACGCATGTACCCATATTGTGATGAGAGTATTTGTCTTGGTAATGCCGTATTTGGTTCGTGGCAAAAGAGTGGAAGATAGGGGTAGAAATGTGAAAATAAGTTTTTTTCTGGATTTTTTATTTTTGTTAATTTCAGCTTTTGGACTGGTCATGAAAAGATAAAAAAAAATGCTTTAATTTAGGGTTGTCAGATTAATGGATAAAAATTGTTTTAATTTAATCTTAAAACTTTGTTCAGTATATTTATTTTTTTAATTTTTTTATAATTTTGATATATCTATGTGAAAAATTAAAAAATATATATTTAAAAAATGCTCTACATAATAATATTAAATATATTTATTCCAGTGGACGTGTGATGTATTTGTTCAGTATCATCATTTATCATGTGATTGATTACATTTCCAAAATTATAATTTTTAAATATATTTTTAAATAAAAAATATTTTAAATTATTATTATTATTATTATTATATTTTCAAACACTTCTTAAATAGATAAATTAAATTATAATTAATTGTTTAAAAATCTTAAAAATTAACTTTTTTTTATCAAATCACAATTTAAAACACGGGTAGCAAACAAATAAGCACACCTTAAAATACTTAGTTATTCTTTCCAATCATTTTATTTTATTTTTACTCTTTGCATTTGGTTAGTTTGAAAAAACAATTATTTATTTGAAAAAAATAATTACTCAAATAATTTTCAAACTATATTTATAAATAATATTTTTTTAATTATATATCAAGAAATTTGGTTTCAAAATAATTGAAGTTTGTTTTACTTAATTGCAAAATAAGCTTTAACATATAAATAAAAGAAATGTGGCAGTTCAGGAATTCTTAAATTATCATATTTCCAAGTTTCCTAAGTTTTCATGGTTATTATTTTTGTTTCGGTTTTATTTTTATTAAAACATAATTAAATTAAATTTTTTAAATCAAAATTAATTTAAATTAATTAATTTCAATTTAGTTTAGTTTCGGTTTAATTTGGTTATTTTATATTACAAATCAAGAATTATATTATTTTGTAAGGTTATTTTTATAATTTTTAATGGATTTTATTTTAATTTGACTTGATTTTTTTAAGTGTGGCTCGGTTTTGTAAAAAAAATCTTCAAACTATATTTACAAATAATATTTTTTTAATTATATATCAAGAAATTCAGTTTCTAAATAATTTTATTTTATTTTACTTAATTGCAAAATAAGCTTTAACATATATTTATAAATAAAAGAAATGTGGCAATTCAGGAATTCTTAAATTACCATATTTCCAAATTGTAGCTCAAGTGATTAAATTCGTGTAGACGTGCACAGAAAACTTGAACGTGTGAGCCAAATTGAATACAGAGGTAAATCATCCCCTAAGAGGTCAACGGAAGACAATAGTCTTCGGCATGCTAATAGCCTTGGCCAAAAAGAAAAAAAAGAAAGAAAAAAGTTTATGATCTTGAATAGTGTTAGGTAATGAGATAGATATTATAGATATGATTTAAAAAAAAAATATTTTATAAAAAATATTTTTAATAGAGGTTGATTTGGAAAAATATATGTTTAGTTGAAATTGTAGTTGAATAAAAATTAGTTTAATGTATTTAGTTAAAAATACTTTTGAAATTGAGGTTATAAAATAATTTTTAAAAATATATATATTAACATTGATGATTTTTAATTTAAATATTTTAGATTTAACTATTGTCATTACATCATAAAATAAATAATACTTTATATATAAAAAAATTTTATTGTCAATTAAACTATCTATAATTTCATTATGTATGAAAATATATCCGATAATAATTACAGTTTTCACAAATTTTTTAAAGCGCAATAATATCAGGTAAAATATAATTAGGAACAAAATTAAGATTGTGATATCAAGCGATCTCCATTTAATTTATGTAGCGTCATTAAATAATATTTAACATTATTTTTTAAAATAAAATATAATTAAAAATAAAAAAAATATTTTTTTATTTTACTTGGTCAGACCTGATTTAATGTATTTTTAGCTTTGAATCAGACTTGATCTAACTAAAATAATAAAAAATATCCTTATTATTCACGTGAATAGTTGAACATAACTCTATTGTTTATGAGTTTTCTCCATAGAAAATAACAAAGAACTACTTTTTATAAACTTATGGCATAGCCACAAAGTTGATAGTGAATTCTACTAGTAAAAAATTACTTTTATTATAATATCAAACAATAACATTTATGATTATAAATAAACTTTACTTACAGCCATAATTTCAAACAATACAAGTTGGCGAAAAAAGTTATCCTCTTCAAGAATTTCTCATCTAGACAATAAAAATACATTGGGGGATAAACTATAGACCATGATGGATTTATACATTTGTGTTAAATGCCATTATACATATTGGCAAGTTTGGGATGTTACCTCCATTTCCATGTCTAAATTATTTTATTTTATTTTTTTGCATCTAGAGGGATATATAGTTTTTACATTAGAATGAATGAAAAGTCACATGTAACGAATAAAAAGGTGTGGTCTTCCAAAACATAGTAACATTAATTTAAGCATATATTTGTAAATAGATGTCCTTTTATTTTAAATAAATTAAAATTAGTTTAAAAGACAATTCTGACATGATTTGTATGAAAACTTCTAGTCTTTCCACACAAAATGCTCTTTCCTTTTACATGCCTTTTGTCAAAATCCCCCGGCTCCTTTTTGACAGAGAGTTTACAAATTTTAGTTGCGGTTTATTCTTCTGTTCACCGAGAATAAAAAATTAAGTTAATTAAAAAAGTATATTTGATATTGTGATAATTTTTATAGTTGTAAATTTAAAAATATTATTTTATAAAAAATATTTTCAGTTGAGATTAGTATAATATTTATATATATATATCTGTTTAAAACTGTAATTAAAATTGAGATTAAATAAAAAATAATTTAATGTACTTAGTTAACAATATCTTTTAAATTGAGGTTATAAAATAAATTATATATATATATATATATTGATAGTTTTAAATTTAAATATTATAAAATTAATTACTACTATTACATCATGAAATAAATAATATTTTATATAAAATATTTTGTATTATTATATTAAACTATTTATAATTCCATTACATACAAAATTTATCCAATAAAAACTATAGTTTTCATAATTTTTTAAGTGTGTAATAAAATTAGATAAAGATATTATCAGATATAAAATTAATATTACAGTGTGAGTAAATTTAATTTATTCTATACTAGTTTTTCAAGAAAAAAATTATCCACTTTTACTAGTATTTTTTTTAAAAAATTGTTCATATTAACAATACAAGTGAACTGCATTATTTACTAAAATACTCAAGAAAAAAATTATCCACTTTTACTAGTTTTTTTTTTAAAAATTGTTCATATTAACAATATAAAAGTGAACTGCATTATGTTTGAAAAAAAATAACTTAAAGCTGCTTCAATAAAATCATGTTTTAAATATGAAATTATAATAGATCCCATTAAAAATAAATTGTATTTTTTATATAATTAAATATTTATTTTATTATTTGTTTTATTATGATTGCTACAAATACATAATTAACCAAGCAAACAAACAAACACTAAGAAACAATATTATAATCACACTACACTACTAATACCAGAAATCAGGCAATAAATTGTTTTGAAACCAAATGATTGATCCAGCCTTAATCTACATAACCAAATTTATATTTTGTCAACAAGTATTGCCTGTTTCTACCAAATCATCTTAGATTAAGAAGGAACAACAGTTTTAAAATAATTTAAAGTGTCTCTCAACATCTTATTCATCATGAATTATTATGAATGCCCTCCATTTTTTGAATCCAGCATCTTGAATTTCACTGTCACTTTGATAGAAATGTAAGGAAAGGTTTCAATTCAATCGGCGGATGAGATACTCAACTTCAACCCGCTTGGTGAGAGGGATTACCCATTCGTCGTAGAGGCGAGCTACTACAGAAGGACCAACCTTGTAATGTTTACTGTCAGCATTGTTGCTGCCGCTCACATCTTGTCCAAAAACAATCGCCTTTTTCTCAACCCTCTTCTTAACCATCTCCTCTACTCTCTTATCCGTCAACAACTTCATCAGCTCATCTGCGTCCTGAGATAACCAAGACATTAGCCTGTTAGCAGGAGAGTCTGGAGTTGGTCATGAAAATTTCATATTTAGTTGTATTAGAATTAAAAAATATAAACCAGTGAAAAGCAGGCTCCAGCATTCACAAGTGGATGGAATTCCCACGGGTGCTCACCATGTAATGGTTTCAAAGCTTGCAGATTTTTTCTACTATAAAAAATTTTCCACTGTCATGGAATTGCAGTCTAAATTTGAAATTTACATGCCTAGTGAAGAAGCTGCATACAACTTGGCCTTCAAAGCAACAATTCCAACAGTGTCGGTACGTAAAGAAAATAACCTTTGAGCATGGATGCTTTTTCTAAAACAACCATCTCTCTTTCATATATCTAATGGATTCTCAGTGCAGCACGCTTTCATCCTTCAGCCCCAAATAATCAAGAGATACAAAATGGCAACTTATTAGCACTAATGAATTGGATCACCATGTTCCTAAACCACATTTGCATGAGACCATGATCATGAAACACCAACTAATCTAGCCAACCTTAAATTAAGTGGTGCTTGGCAACCATACCTTGGCACGAATCAGAGGTTCATAGTCGTGTGGAGCATCCCTGAATTTAATCTCAGCCACAAACTTCCCGTAATGGATTCTTCTAGAGAGGGCCTGGAGCAGGTGGTTATAGTTTTCATAGTCAATACAAGCAATGGTTTAGCTGAAGGACCATCTGAATCTCTAATAGCTAAACATAGTTTGCTATAGGGGCCATGACATCCCAATTTATATGCACCTTTACCTGTAAGCAGCTGAGATCACTGGCAGCAGTTGACGCATAGTTACCATCATCACCCGCAACAACAAACAAAGGAAGTAGTTGGTTTAGATACATATCCCATATAGCCTTGTTTATGTTAATAGAAGCACCTCCAGGATGCAAAACCTATAAAAGAAGCACCTTCAGGATTAGATAACCAGATCTAAAGTTGTTTTTAACTCCATGATTCACATTAAGACACTTAGCGAAGTTCAAATCAAGCAATTACCTGAGAATAGTTGTAGTTTGGAACCAATGAAGGTGGTAAATTATCTGGGAAGAAGGGATTTTCTTCTGGATTCACATACCTCCCAGCCTGTAACATAACCAGAACCAAAGCATTCTGAAGTAATCTATTGGCACAGTTTTATTAAGTGCATCAATTGCCACGGTACTATTTAAGGGCGTCATTTGGGATGAATAATTTCAAGATCTTAGAGTTGGTGCATCTCAAACACAAACTGACACCGACAGCAAGGCTAAAACAAACTGAAATATGCACACGAACCCAATATTTCATTGCCATGGTTTTGATTCCCTCTAATCCTTGCATCTTCAGCAGGTGTCCATTACCCAACCCGAGCTGAGGAAACATTATCTCATATATCTTGGCCTTGACATTGTCAACCATGACTTTAATTACATGCTCAATAATCAGTCAGCCACCGTCTATTTTTTTCCCGTTGTCAGGACCTAAAATTTTGCAGTCTCATCTTAGGACAACTTCAAGGCAACGAGAAACTGTATTGACCCTAATGAAGCATCATCTCACGTATCTTGGCCTTGACATTGGCAGCCATAATTTATATTATATGCTCAACTATCAGTCAACCACAGTATAGTTGATCTATTATCAGAATCTAAAATGTTGTAATCTATGACCAGTTGCTTATAGAAACAAATTCAATGTATTCATCAATTCGAACTTCAGGACACCAAACACTGACCTTGACAACAAAGAAACTAAATTGACTCTCTTTTTTTAATACAAGAAACTGAAATAAATAAATAAGCAAAACACCACACAACAAAACAAACATCCTAAGAAAACAAGAAACCAAAATTAAACATACACCACACCCACCTTAGCTTGAACTGCCTCTGTCTCCTGAACAATGAAATCCACCAAAGGACCGGAAAACCCAGGAACCAGATCCAAACTCTGATTATACAAAGCAGAATTAATAGGAAACCTTGCTCTCTCCATTAAACAAAAAACAATAGTATCCTCTTGTCTTATCAAAGACTTTCTTATTGAATCAAGGGTAAACTCAGACCCAGAACTTCCTTCTGCCATTGCCTTGTTATTTTTATATCTATTCAAAGACAAGATAACAAGAATCAGCACATGAAGAAAAGCCATTTCTTCCGAAATAACAAAAGTGAAAGGTCCACTCTTTAAAAGTTTTGAATTGTGGTCTAAAAATAACCATTGGAAACAATAGATGCGTGATCACAACCACAAAAAAAAATGAACCTTCCAGTCAAGATCAGACAAAAAAAGAAAGAAATCAATTCATTTATAGGATAACCAAGTCAACGCTTTTTAGTTGACAAAGGCCTGTTTTTTGAATAATTCAGGAAAGTAAACTGTAATGTAAAAGTCAGCTGCTAAGTATGACAATTGGGTCACTTGCCTCTGGTGCGTTTTGTCTCTGTAAATTTTCTCGGCAACCAAACAGAAAGTAAACAGTACCCTCTGGCTACTTTTAATGGCAGCGATGTTGTGCTGCTCTGGAGGATTGGATTGTTGGAATTACTAAATCTTCGTATTAGATGACGAGATTTGGTGGGTTTCAATTGGTTTAGTGATGTCTTTGCAAGTTCAAGTCCTCTTAAAAGGTTGTGAAACTGAGCCAGACTTGGCTCGCGGGTTAATCCAGGACCTTGACGCCGCAAACTCTTGATCAAGTTTTAATTCACAGGAACAACGTGAAATTCAGACGTGATTTGATTTTTTTTATATAATTTTTTAATAAATAAAAAAAAATATAAAATTAATTTATAAATATTTAACCTCACATTCTCTCACATAAAATATTTCTTGATCTTTTTATAAAATAACTATAAAATTAATTTATAATTATATATAATCTACATCCACATTAATTATTTACTAATTTTTTATGTAAAATAACTATGTCATTTTTTATGTTTTTTTATAATCTCTAAAATATTAAATTTTAAAATATTATTTTTTATTATTTTTTTCAGAGGACCAAGTCAACCATCATCACTTTATGGTCAGGTGGACCTAGGGCTTGGCAAAAATAGTTATTTCCTCCTAAAATGCCCAATTTGAGAATGTTTTGATGGATGGTGGGGAGAAACTATAGAGAAAATGTATTGATGAAGCTTGTTTTTACTATTTTAAAGTTAGATGAATTATATAGTCGGTCTAATCTAAGAATTCAAAGTTTGAGACATAATTTGTATTGAATTTGTAATTAAATTGTTTGATAAGCTTCTACCTAAATAAATAATAATAATATTTTTGTTGTTGTTGTGATTTGGGACAAATATTGTAAATTAATATAGTTTTAAATTTATATCATCTTAAAAAAATAAAAAAAAAATTAACTAAAAAAATTATTTTTAGCAAATTTTTTGTTAAAATAAATAAATAAACTTAACATAAAAATAAAAAATTTAATAATAACATCATTCGGAACATTTATCATTATAGCCACAAGGCATAGTTCCTTCTTGATAATAAAATAATAATATCCTTAAACATTAAGATTATTAAAATTAAAATATATTTGTAAAATATGATACAAATATTACTTTTTTAAAATTAATATTTTCTTAAATCTCATCTCTAACTTTTTTTAGTTATTAAAAGTTGTGATGTAGTGTTCTTCTAATGTAAGATAAAGTTATATAATATATTCATTTTTTTTTTATCATTTTCCATGATATTCTCAACACTTAAATATATTAATTAAGTATACATAGAATTGAATTTTAGTTTGTTGCAGAAATGAATAGATTATAACTTCTACTGAACAAGATTAATTAGATTAATGAACTTGTGTTGTTTAAACAAATACATGGAATAATATCAATTTGTAATTTGATAACCAGACAATATTCATACAATTACAGTATACATGCATGCATTAAATTCAATGTTTTATAAAAAAAAACTAAAAAATACCTTGATAAATTAATTTTTCATGAATTAAGTATAAATTAATAAATTATAATAATATCCTGATTAATTAATAAATGTTAATGGTTCAAAGATATTAATTTTAACAGTATTTTAATCATATCAAGCATAAACAAGACATTTAAATTTAATATCTTTATGCATAACATATATTTAATAAAATCTTCTCACTTATAAAAATCTTTCTTTCCATAAATCATCGGAATTTCTTTATTTCCAACAATTCTCTCATTACCTTGTTCATTTTATTCTTGTTTTAAATTTTCTATATTTGGATTTTCTTTAACATTTTTTTCTTTTTTAAAAAAATTAAACTTAAATGTTTGGCGGAGAGGGTAACTAAAACTTTTTATTTTTTATTTTTTATTTTTTTTCTGGTTTCCTTTTTCTTCCTTTGTCATTGGAGGTATTATTATCTAATATCAACAAGATTTTTGACTTTTTTATATATAATAACAAGGGAGTCGTCCTCTACAAAAAGCAAATAACACAAGAATACTATTTTTTAATTCATCGAAATTTGCAGTTTCAATCGCTGCCCATCTTTCCTTTTTATGCAACGCCCACTGTGCTATATTACATGGACACTATGGAGTCCCAAGGCAAAACAGTCTTTGTCATCAAACTCCAATTACAACAACAGGCTTGGGGGCACATAAACATTCCAATAGCAAAAGCTGTTATAAATTTGATGCTCATGTTAAGGACTAAGAAGTTTTGCAAGATGATGTGAACTGAATTTTGAAGATCCTGGAAGGTGGCGAGAAACAAGACGTGCAGTGTCTTTCCACCAAGAAACCTCCATTTCTTTCTCCCGGAGCTTGTGCTCAAGACATTCTAGTTTACCTTCTAACTCTCTTATATGTTCTTGCTGTCTTGATTCGAGTAATTCGTGCAACCTTCGCTCCAATTCACGAGGAGGAACACCGCGATGCTCTTCTGAGCCTGCTGCTTGGTCTTCAAATACAAAAGCAACTACTTCTCCAGAACTTCCAGTCTGGCTTTTTGACGTAGCAATGCCCTCATCTGTGACCTGCCGTTTCAAAATTCCAAAAATCAGTAGATATAACTATGAACGCACAGTATTGTGGCAGGAAAATGTACAGAAAACAATCTTGCAAAGGTTAAAAGTCCTAGTTGGCTATAGAACTTCCATGAATCTTTATAAGATGAGAATCCAAAAGAACTGGACGAGTTATGAATGCAAATTCCAGTGTGCAGATTGGTTACAAAATCACTCTTCATATTTTATGAAAGACTTCTATAGTTAACATAAACATGTAGGCAATGAAATGGAAACCATTGGCTGTGAGTCCATCAAAAGTTCAGAGCTCTTTTCTCCTTTCAAAAACAGATATGCCATGATTCCAAACGAAACAACAAACCACAGAAACAAAAACATAATATTGAGCTTACCCATCTCCCTTTCTTCTGTGGACATTTCACCGAATTATCTACGGTATCTAAGTGAAGTTGCAATCTCTCTAGCTCAACTTCAAGTTCTGCCTCAAGTTTATCCATTCCTTCTGAACACTCTTCTTGCATAGGCGTCTCCCATCTCAAAGAATGATCACAAACGGTAATTGCTGACGACCCTGGCAAAACATATGACGATGTAAATATTTGCGGAGAAAGTTGGGTCTCAAAATCCGGACCGTCTACAATGTGCGTGGTTGAATAAGCACACACGTTAGATGGCTTAGAGAGACCATCTTTCTTTCGCAATTCCTCTCTCACATTTTCAAGAAGCTTCTCCATTTGCATTCGCATTTCCAAGATCTTATCAAGTTCATTTTTACTGGCTGCAATTAAATGTAATAGACAACATCCAACTCCAAGGTTGACAGTAGCCTCCCTGCTACACTGTTCTGCAAATATGTTGAAGACAACAACATTAACCATGTAGAAAAACCTTTCTTGTATACATCAAGAAACAAAATACATCCGATCACAAGATGTACGGAATTATAACAAAAGGAAAAAAAAAAACATGTACCTCTGCTCAAAATTTTAACTGGGTATCTCATAATTTTCCTTAGGGTCAAATTAACAGCTATTTTTACTGGATTTCTCATACATTATTTTCTGGGTTTTTCATTACCTCAATATAACAGGGAAAAAATCCTGAAAAACACCAAAAAGATATAGTTTTTTACTCCTTTTCCGCTCCAATTAGTAAAAATTTTATACTAAATTTTTTTTACCTGAAACAGTTATCTCGGAAGCCGAATTCCGCGAATCCTGCTCGTTGAGCCCTTTCATTGAACGCCTAACCTGCACAATCCCATCACCACCCAATTCATCCTTTTTGCTCTCTTTCACTCTGTTCCGCCTCAAACCAGAGATCCATCGAGCAGCAATCCGGTGAGGAGGGTAGCAGCTTGAACTCCTCTGCCACCCTCTACATCTCGCCTCTCCTCCCATCATCAACAACTCATCCGAGGCGTCGTCGTCTTTATCGTCGAATAATAAGATATCTGCCACGCGAAGAGGCAGAGGCAGAGGAAGAGGAGAATCGTCGTGGGTTTTTTGAGAATTGAAAAGGGGGGAAGGGGAGGAAGAAGTAGTGATTGGGAGTTTAAAAATGGAGTCTTGATGATGAATTTTCATGGATATTAGGGATTTGAGATTTTTGGGAAAGGAATTAAATTTGAGGGACTGAGTGGAGGTGTGTTTGGACGGTGAGAAAAAATGGAGGGAAAGTTTTAAATGTTTGTGTGTTTATGATGGACTCTGTTTATGAGTGCCAATCAATCCCTACAACTAGTTTTAAAGAAATAAATAAATTAATACTATTTTAGGATGATAATATATTAATATTCTCAAAAAACAAAATGAAATCAATGCAATTACAGCTAAGGGATAGCTGCAATGCAAGTCTATAATAGCTACGAATTTTACGACGACAATTGAGTTTTATTATATTTACATTCTATTTATTATTTAATGTGTAAAATTTTTAAATATTTATATTATATTCATAGGTTTTTGAATATTTATATAGATATTCATTAATTTAATATTAAATAATAATATATATTAAATAGCAAGATTATAAATACTATATTAACATTGAGATATGCTTATGTTATATTATGGACTTATTTGTTCATCATTGTATGGTTTGGGGACTGCCTTGTAGTTCCCTCAAAACTATTAATTAATGTTTTTCTAGAGATTTATTTATCATGGAGCGTATGGTGACATCATTGTGTAAAATTTGAATGATGTGTGTGTATGTGATTAAATTGTTTTTTAATATTTTTTTTATTTGAAAATATATTAAAATATTGATTTATTTATTAAAATTTTATTTTTAATACTAACGCTTTAAAATTATAAAAAAATAATTTTAAAAAATTCAATATTTCCCAAAACATTTTTAAAAGCAAAAAGAATTAGGCTATTTGAAATCAACCACAATACTTTAATATCGTGTTTTGAAATTATTATAAGGAAATTGGAGCAATTCTAGGAAGATAGTGACACACCAACAAGAACAACAAAAACAATAAAAAAAAAAATTCAAATGAGATTAGGCTGACTTATAGTGCTTAAATCAGGAATGATATCGTATATCTTAAGTACCTCAATTCAGGGAAAGAAGTGATGGATTTCTTTCTTTATTTATAAAGTTTTTAATGGTGATTAAGCTGTTCATGTTACTCTTAAAACACATCCATTGTTTTTTCATAAAAAAACAATATTGAATTGAAATTGATGAGGCTTGGGGTGTCTGGAAATCTTGTATAATTGTTTTTAAAAATATTTTTTATTTTTTTAAAATTATTTTTTATATTAATATATCAAAATATTTTAAAAATATAAAATATTTTAAATAAAAAAATAAAAAATATATTTTTATAACGCCAAAACAAACTACCTATATCTAATTTAATTTAAGGTAAAAATAAAATCAAGGTAGCTTTCAGTAAATGTTTCGGTGCTTTAGGCAGCATACGATCATTATACTTAATTGTTACCTTTAATTTAATTTTAATTATTTATTTTATATAGAATTTGATTTTTTTATTCGATGTTAAAAGATAGGTTTAAATAATGTTTTTGCATGTCAATTAATACGGACGCACACCAATATCAAAATATCAAATCTCTTTCCTCGACATGAACAATATTCAATATAAGATTAACTTATTGAATTCCAATTGATTTCTCCAACCAAACCCATGGAGTGAAGTATGTTACAATAATTAAAATTAAATATTAAAAATTATTAAAATTTTGAATTATCCATGTATTATGAGTATTTAATCTTAATGTAAATACAAATAAAGTGTATATATATATATAAAAAAAATTAAATTAAATACATTATTCTACCCTTAACAAATAAAACTACATAAATATTATTTAACAAAGTAAATATAATTTTTTAAATTAATTTCTGGTTAAAGTTTTTTTATTTTTTATACTAACATATTAAAATGATGAAAAAACATTAAAAATCTAATTTACAGCCTTTAAAAAAATAAAAACTTTAAAAAATATGATTAAATCACAATATTATTACACCAAGAATAACTCAATCACCAATTAATCCAAAATAATGAATGAACTGAACTTTCAATACCAGGAGTAAATGTGCAGCCATGGCACATTGATCTTCCGAGAGTGTAATTTGATATTAATTTTTTTTATATAATTTTAATGGGTCAGTGTTAAAAATAAAAAAATAAAATATTTTTAAATAAAAAAATATTTTAAAAAACACCAAACTTATAATATTACCCACTTGTATTTTCAACGAGTCTAGAGGGGGACGAGCCTCTAGAGCTTTCTGGGCATCTTGGATTTTTAGCTTAGAAGCATATCATCCAATTTCTCAAATATCTACCCACTCATGATTGGATGGGTTATGGGTTATGGGTCTTCCCAGCAACCTTTTTTTTTATTATTATTATTATTTTTTATTTTTTATTTTTTATTTTTTATTTTCTACAGGGATGAAAAAAGCAGTAATCCAGAACAGCATGCTTGCTGTGGCCATCGTTATGTAATTAATGGAAGATGAAGACCTTGCTAAGTTCTTGATGTTACGTTGAAGAAATGTTGTTTGTCGTGGATAAAAACCCAATTAACACTAAATAGAAAAAATATTCCTTTCAAATAAAAAACCTACAAAAACCTAATAATACCAAATAAAAAATTTTATTTTTCAAAAATCTTATACATTAGTTTTTCTAAGCTGGAATGAACTCTATTAATAATATATAAAAATATAAAAAATCTATAAACTAAAAATCAAAATAAAAAGAATATTTATTTCTTTTAAAAAACTCATGCATCATGTACTTTTGACCTCTTTTATAAATAATTTTAGTTTAGTGATTACGTGTCCTCGTAACACTTTTTAATAAAGTAAAGTTGGAATGCTATTGAATGTAGTTTTTTTGTAAAAAAGATAGCACACATCAGGTTTCATTGTATATATTCATTGTATCATGGATTAAAATAGTATACAATTATTTAAATGTCTATTGGGAACAATATTATTTTTTCATAAGGTTGATTAGTTATTATTAGATTAATCAAACATAACTAGGTTTTTTCATAATTTTAAAACATGTAAAACAACTAAATTATTCTTAAAAACAAGAATTATTTAGTTGGTGTTTAAAGGTTTTTTTAATGTTTTTCACCTTTTTAAAGCCGAGTCAAATGAAGAATGTACTCTTATAAGGAAAAATTATATAACTTACATATAAGGGCCTTGTCTTTTCATATTGTTACTATGATTTTTTTAGTTATAATGAAATTGATTAAGGAATAATTTAATAATTTAATAAATTTAAAATATAATTTAAAAATAAAAATATTCAGTGAATACAAAACATATACTAGCAGGTGGGAAGACACTCGTGTTTTTTATATGGCGTGTGTGATATCTCTCGGCGGTCAAATGTCACATTCCACAACAATATTGAAATTATTTTGATAGCCTTTTCATTTATAGTGGTGTATGTGGCATGCTAACTTTCACTGTGACACCGACAATCTCATTCCTTTTTGTCATCTCCTTGATTTTTGTACTTAATTTTCTAAATTTCAAAAGCATCATTCTGATTTGTTTTTCTTTTAAATTTGATTAATGTTTTTTTGTTATTATTTATTTTATTTGAAATAATTTATAAAATTAATTTTTTTAATTTTATTATTCAACATTACATTGATTGAAATTCTAATTTAGAATTTTATAGGTCGTAGTTTACAAAAATAATTTAGATCTAGGAAATTTGCTCGAATTTACTTCTTCTTTTTTAAGTTCATGTTCTTTCAAATTCATCATTTATTTACCTGGATATTGAGCTTCATTATTTTTATTATTTTCTTTATATAGCATCTTTTACTGATTTTGAAAATAACTCAAGTTATCTTGAGTCTTTTTATTTATTATTCTTCATTGAATTTAGGTTTCATAAAAGAAATTTGGTATTTGAACTAGTTAATTAAATATAAGCATGAGATATTCATATCATGATATTTTATTTGATTTGCTTTTCAAGTCATTTCTCTAATAGCGCATATGATCTCTTCTAGTGTCTTTGTACAGCCTTTCATAATAGTATTAGAACCATTTCGGTAAGCTCTTTCTTTTACAAGGATCAATGCCTATAACGAAGTAATAACAAGTTTCCTATGAGCTTTTCTATCTTCTCATTTTGAATGTGATATTGATAGCTTGTTTTATACAGTTAATTATTGTCAAATTTTTTTGTTTATTTTATTTATTGTTAATGTTTTTTTAATTATATTATTAAATTAATCAAGTTTATTAAACTCGGTCAAGTCAATGATTTTAGTTTTAAATTTTCTTGGTTTTTTTTAAATGTTATCATCATCTTAACATCTTTTTTTTTATGTATTAGAAAAAAATTTAATCTTATTTGCAATGTAGAATAGGCCATTTGTGGACCTAGACAAGTGAGATGTGATTCTATCTACATGTATTATGTAAATTTCAAACTAAAGTTTATGTTGTGGGAGATTTTTCTTTAATGCACCTTTTTATATTATTGAATATGTCTTGATCTGGCTATTAAATTGGAAAGAAGTTTTGCTATGAAATTTTAGAGATCTTGTTTTTTATAAGGTTATAACTTTGTAATAACTGGGGATCAAAGCCTTTTGATAATGTCTGCAAGTTATTGTTTGAGATTTGTTATATTTTTCTAGCTGATTTAAAATTTCATTTTCTATTTGGTTTAAAACTTTTATTATTATTTTTTCAGTTTTGTTAAGAAATTATATATTTTTTGTTTTATTTTTAAGTTTCTTGTTTTGATTAGGTTAGTTTATAGGTTTATTTAAAGATTTATAAACCTCCTACAGGAATAGATTTTCTAAATATAAAATAATAAAAATAAAAATTTGAATTTGAATTTTTATCCCTTCTCAGCAAAATTACATGTTTTATGCTTGTTATGCTTAATATTTTTCTTATACCGCCTTGGTAAATTTCAGTTCATAAGCATTATTCAAACATGAAATTATCAAGACTCGTGCTGTTTGGGAATATAGCTGTGATTGTTTTAATAATTATTTTTAATATCAATACATCAAAATAATCCAAAATATAAAAAAAAATTATTTTTTAACAATTTTTAAGATATGCAGTTTACACTCCATTACCAAACAATATCTTAACAATGAAACCTAACATAAAATGCCTGCCTAACTATTAAATAACCACCTCTTTGATATTGGAGCAACAATTTCATCAAGCCATCCCTTTATTATTATTATTATTATTATTTTATATTTAGATAATTTATTTGAACATTCTTCTCTTCTTTCTCTAAATTATGAAAAAAAAAACTAAAATAACTTAGTGTTTCATTATATATTAAGACATGAATATCGTGGGTCATAACAATATAATAATAAATTTGTTTTTCTTAACAAAAATTATTAGTGTGATTATCCGAGGAAATATGATTTTTTCACAATGTTTATTGGTCAATTTTAAGAGCAAGATTTGTTTTAATGATGTTTAAAGATGTTTTTGTATTTTCACTTTTTCAAAAAATAATAAAATAACAAAATTACTTTTAAATTAAGATTTCTTTAACTAACATTCAGATTTTTTTTACATTTTCAATCTAGTTTTTTGGTTATCATCAAATTAATCTAGAAGTAATTATATATTTTAAAAAATTTAAAATATGACTTTTTTAAAGGGCTAACACGTGCAGTTCACATATTGATACATGTGTAATTTTCCTGTATTTTAAATGCATGTATAGTGTTATATAAACGTGGTTTAGTTATCTCTAGTTTGATATCAAAAATTTATTATATTTTTAATTGAAAAATATTATGTATTATATTACTAAATACATATTATTGGTAGCGAAACCATCAGTGATTTTTTTTTTTTTGTCTTTCTCCTGAATTATAAGTATCTAGTAATTATAGTCTAAGTATAATAAGTTTTTTCATTTAATACTATTACAAAAACTCATTTTTAGCATGGATTTGATAATGGAAAAAGATATTGATCATTATGTAACTCTGATCCAATCAAATCTACACCCAATTTAATCTAGTCTCAAAAACATTAATTGGACTTAGCTGATCTCACTAATACCAACCTTTTTCCTAATTATAAATGCTAAGCAAACCCCACATTAAATTATTCAAAACTTATTAATTACTTTTCTTTGAATTAATCAAAATTTCCTTGGCATGTCTCTGCAGTCATGGCAAAACACGTGCTCTCAAGGAATTTCAGTACAAAAATCTAACGTCTAATCTTTTCCTTTTTGGGCACATACAAGCCTGAGAAAGAAGAGAGAAGAAGCAAACGCATTATTACATGGACACACACATCATTGTCAACAACAAACATCATGCAATAGCACAAACAGCATACAGACGGTAAACAAAACCTAAAAGTAAAACACACTCACACAGAGACAAGCTTCAGATCCTAGGATCCTCAGCTTTGTTCCTTAACAACATCATTGTCAACATCAACCGCCTCCACCATTGCTAAATCTCTGTCTCTGTCTTTCTCTTATTTTTTTTATTTGGAAAAAGAGAGAGAATACTTTCTCTCTAACTATCAAAGTCTGTTGATTGAAAGCAAAGTTTCAATCTTTCTCAGACACAAAGGCAGTGAGGGACAAAGTGTGAATAGGAAGACAAAAATAACAGTTACCCACAAAAGGGGTTTCTTAAAATCCCAGCAAAACTCATGCTTTCTCTGGTTCCTCAACAGACACTACTCTGTGTTGTGCAATCATTTATCGGGGTCTCTTGAGCTTATTTGAGGAATGTTTTGTTCCTGGTGCAATGTGGGTTCAATTTTGTAGGTGATTGATTCTGTTGGAACTTCAGAGGGAAAAGAATGAAAGAAATGGCTTTGTTTAGAAAGTTCTTCTATAGAAAACCACCTGATGGGCTGTTGGAGATCTCTGAAAGGGTTTACGGTATGCTTTAAGTTTGAATTCATTTGCAAACTTTATGGTTAAAGACTGATGGGTTTTAGTTCTTTTGTGTTTTGAATTTCTTGCATTGATGTTGGTAGGTAACTGGTCTTGAAAGTCTCTTTCTTTTGTGATGTTATTGCTGGTAATGTAAATGCTTTGTTTGTACTGATTGTTGGTTTTTTGAATTACCTGCACTGGGATTGTGGATAATTGGTTTCCCTGTCTCTATCTTTAACTTGAGGTTTAAAGAAGATTCATGTTTTTTTTTTCTTTCGATTTTGTTGTATTTGTCATTTGATTTTCAACTCTTTGAAACTAATTGTATTGATGCTGACAGGTAACTGGTATTAAAGTTTATATCTTTCAAAATACTATTCTGGATTATGCAGATATCATGCTATGTAAATAGAAACAGTTTGCTCACTTTAGAGTTCAAGATTGTTAGTTTTCTTTTGTTTTGAATCTCATCTATTTATCATTCATTTCTGAAGTGTTTTTCCATCGCTTGCATGGATGTTGATGGGTATTTGGGTTTACAGTCTCTTATCTTTGGAAATAGTACTGTGGATAATGGTGCGTGGAGTTTTTATGTTTGTAAATATTAATGATGGTTCGTGTTCTTTTGGTTTCAGTCTTTGATTGCTGCTATTGTATGGATACTTTTGAAGAAGAAGAACATAAAGTGTACATACGAGGCATAGCGGGTAAGCTTTGTAACCATTTGCCTGATGCTTCATTTATGGTGTTTAATTTCCAAGAAGGCGAAAATCAAAGTCAGATTGGTAGTGTATTGTCTGAATTTGACATGACTGTGATGGACTATCCTTGGCACTATGAAAGTTTCCCCTTGCTCTCAATGGAGATGATTCATCATTCCTTGCGGTCTAGTGAAAGCTGGCTGTCACTTGGGCAACAAAATGTGGTCTTGATGCATTGTGAACGAGGGGGGTGGCCAGTTCTGGCTTTCATGCTAGCTGCATTATTGCTATACGGGAAGCAGTTCACTGGCGAGCAGAGAACCATAGACATGATTTACAAGCAAGGGCCTCGGGAGCTTTTACAGCTGATGTCCCCTATTAATCCATTACCTTCGCAATTGAGGTACTTACAGTATGTATCAAGGAGGAACATGGGAACACAATGGCCTCCGCTGGATAGAGCACTTACATTGGATTGCATTATTCTTAGAGTCATTCCCTGTATGGATACAGAGGGGGGTTGCCGGCCAATATTTAGGATATATGGACAAGACCCTTTTATGGTTGTTGATAGGACTCCGAAAGTTCTGTTCTCAACATCAAAAAGGAGCAGATTTGTCCAGCATTACAAGCAGGTAGCTCAAGTCTCTTCAATTTGGACAATTTCTTATAAATTTTGATTTGAAAAGTTATTTTGTATTTTTTTCCAGATCACAGAGCAATCTTCTTATCATTGTTTATGCTGTTCTACATTACTTAAATTAGATGCTTTTCCAGGATCCGCCTTACTTTTAGAAGCAGTAATGATACAGCAGAATTTCTCTGTAAAAGTGTACGCCCCCCCCATCTGACTGACCTATTCAGTTGGCAATGCTATTCCGAGTTTTTCTATTTCTAATTATGATGGTTTTTAGCAAAGAGTTGTTACCATTAACACTCTAGTTATATTTGTTGATGTAAAGTTTGCTGTGCATGCTTTCAAATTCTTCTTTTATTTTGGCAGGCAGATTGTGAATTGGTTAAAATCGACATTAATTGTCATATCCAAGGTGATGTTGTCATGGAGTGTATTAACTTGGACAGTGATCACAAGAGGGAACGGATGATGTTTCGGGCCATGTTTAATACTTCCTTTATAAGTTCAAATATCTTGATGCTTAATCGTGATGAAATTGACACCTTATGGGATGCAAAGGATCAATTTCCCAAGGACTTCAGAGCAGAGGTATTGAGTTATCTTTCGTTTCTAGAAATTTACTATGTCTAGTGGTGACTAATTGCTCTGGGTTTGGATGCAGGTTCTTTTCTCTGAGATGGATTCTAGTACTCCTATTGGTGCAATTGATTTGCCTGGTTTAGAAGAGAAAGATTGTATACCTGTGGAAGTGTTTCCCAGAGTTCACGAGATTTTCAGCAATATGGACTGGTCAGATACAAAAACTGATGTAGCACAAATTATGCACCATCATATCATAGAACCCCAAGAAAATTTTGACAGCTCTCCACGGAGGGCAGAAGGAGGAAGTGTATTGATGGAATCAACCTTTGTCAGAGTTCAAGAGAAACCGAAACTAAATGAATCAGAAAACAAGACTCCAAGTCCCACTTCCATTACCCTGGTGAAACAATCTGCTGTCTCTTTCAAACCATTTTCAGATACAAATTCAGTAAGAGAGGAGGCTGAACCCCAAGAACTAAAGGTTGCCCTCCAATCTATGCCCTCTATTAAATCATCTCCTGATGCAAATTCAACTAGGGAGAAGGTAGAACCCCAAGAACTGAAGGTTGCTTGCCAATCTACGCCCTCTATTAAGCCAACTTCAGATGCAATTTCAACTCAAAAGAAGGTTGAGCCACAAGAGCTCCAGGTTGCTCTCCAATGGCCAGCTCAATCTAAGATCATATCACAGCGAGTACCCCAGAAATCACTCTGTTCTCCAGTTTCCTATGGCAATAACTTACAGGGCTTACCTGTGCCTATGTCAAGATACCACAGTGCATCCTCTGCCCTTGGAATTACAGCTTTGTTGCATGATCATGCTGTATCTAAAGGTGAAGAAGTTGTGCGTCCACTGACATTATCTCTGCCTTCCTCAGCTATTTCATCTCCAGTCACAGGTGTGCTTAAACCTCCACCACTCAATAATGTGTCTGCTCCAAGGACACCACCTCTTCCTACACCATTGCAATCATCATTTGAAGCTCCGAAAACAACAGAAAAGCCTTCTCCAACATATCATATTCCAGCTATTCCTCAACCTATTTCAATTTCTTCTTCCGTCACAGATCCACCCAAACCTGCACAACTCAATCATGTGGCTGCTCCGGGGACACCACCATGCCCTCTTAACCCATTGCAATCATCAATTGAAGCTCCCAAAAATGCAAATTTTTTTTCCGGTGCTTGTCATATTCCTCCTCAATCCAGAGGAACAGATTCTCTACTTAATCAACATCCTCAACCAACACCAGGCAGTATCCACTCACCATCGTTTCCTTCTCTTCTCTCTTCTCTTCCTGCTTCTTCTCCTCCTGTTATCAAGAGTTCATCTTCAGCTCCCCCAGCTCCTCCTCCACCCCCATCTTTTTCAAAGGCATCCCCATCTCCTTCCTCCAAGAAATCATTCCCCACTCCCCCTCCCCCTCCCCCTCCTCTGCCTCCTTTTACAGCAGCACCTCCTGGAATGGCTTCAAAGGTTGCCAGCTCAGTTACTGCACAGTCTGGGAAGAACTTGGCTGTTGTGCCTGGACCACCACCGCCGCCGCCTCCTCCTCCTCCTCTACATCCTGGATCTTCCCTGGGCCCCGCAAATGCTCCTTCAGTGCCGCCGCCACCACCACCCCCTCCTGGTTCTGTTGCAAAAGCTTCTTCATTTAATAATGCCGCACAAATTCCTCCTGTGCCACCTCCTGATCCTTTGACTGAAGGGTTGTCAAGAACTAGCAGTGTCTCCTCACCTCCTCTACATTCTGGATCTGCCCTGGGCCCTGCTAATGCTCCTTCAGTGCCGCCACCACCCCCTCCTACTAGTTCTGTTGCTAAAACTTCTTCATTTAATAATGCCGCGCATATTCCTCCTGTGCCGCCACCTCCTGCCCCTTTGACTAAAGGGTTGTCAAGAACTAGCAGTGTCTCCTCACCATCTCATGCTGGAGTTAGTAATGGAAATATGCCTTCAGTTCCTGGACCGCCCTCTGGTGCTTCATTTAGTGCAAAGGGGCAAGGCATGTTACGTATAAATGCAAAAAATCAACCCAGAAAAGCCAACCTGAAGCCTTATCATTGGTTAAAATTAACTAGGGCCATGTCAGGAAGTTTGTGGGCTGAGGCACAAAAAGCTGATGAAGCTTCCAAGTATGCATCCTTTTCTTTTATTGCTGTCTCTTAAATTATTTTTTTCCCACTAGTATCTCTATGTTGCCACTTATTAAACCTTATCCAATTTGTCTGTACTAGGGCTCCTGAGTTTGACATGTCAGAACTTGAGACTCTTTTCTCAGCAGCTACTCCAAATTATGATTGTGGGAGCACAGCAGGGAAATCAAATCGACGCACCTTGGGACATAAATCTGATAAAATCCAGCTGGTAATCAGTGTGCTATCATGGAGTGGGGCCTATGATTAATTCTATTGATTGCAGAACTTACATTTATTAATGCCATGTTTTAAATTCACTACACGGGGCAAGATATGTCCCAACCAGCTACCCATTTTAGCTTTGCTTATTTTTGACTAACAAGCATCCACAGTGTCATTTTGTTTAGTTTTTCTAATACTTGTATATAATTATAGATTCCTCATAAAGGAAGTCAGCTCTAAGTGGATTACGTTTCTAGTGCAGCAATGTAGGATTAGGATTGGGTTTCTCCAGTTGATTGATTTTGATCATCTTCAGTGTAGGTTAGGATAATCGGTTTTCCAAAACTTTATCAAATGCTCATTTGGTGTTAATAGTCCAAAGTTATCTGTTTAATAGTGTTTTAAAGAAAGAGATTAATACAAAACTTGTCACCTGAACAATTCATTTGGTTGCAAGAACACTCTTCTTTGGTTTGTTTTGCAATTATTGGAACTGTTTTTATTGCAAGCTCACACATTCAGTGCTTGATCATGAATTTTTTCTGTGTATTCTGGATAGCAGTGAATAAATAGCAAACCATCTCATTTAAATTCATTTCTTCATGAGGTATTTACTGGTTTTGCAGATTGAACTTAGACGGGCATATAATTGTGAGATCATGCTTTCAAAGGTTAAAATTCCTCTGCCAGACTTGATGGTAAGCTGAACCTTTTTGGGGTTGTTTGAGCTAAATTTTTCTTAAGACAGTACAGAATTTAGACTATCGGCTGCAATTTCAAAGCTGACAAGATTTTTATAATTATTCTGTGTTCAAAGCTTCTGTAGCTATCCATGAACACGTGAATGTTTGTCATAGTGCTTTCATTATGGTGCTTGATAACTTAGGTTTTCTTGTTATTCCATCTACCTGGCATTCCTATGTGATTGCTTTGGCATGCTGTTGTAATTAGTTCACCTGGAATCTACTAAATGATGATGTGTAATTGGTTTTGAATTTAAGAAAACATGTTAACCCTGATAACTGGTCCTTTTAATGTAAATGAACGAAGACATACCTTTTCTGCTGAAGTTTGCTGTGCATGCTGCATTCATTTCAGAGTTTTAACTGCTTAAATGATTTTGGTCGGTTCTCTTATGTCCTTGCTTCTCTAACTGTCTTACAGAGTTCAGTTCTTGCTTTGGATGATACAGCATTGGATATTGATCAGGTTGATAGCCTTATTAAGTTTTGTCCAACAAAAGAGGAGATGGAATTACTCAAGGTATTAAAAATACATGTGCTGCTTATTTAGTTTTTTATGCCCATAAATCCTTCACTACTTCACACGAGAGCTTTAAACTGTCACTACCAATTAATTATTTTTCTATTTGTTCATAATTTAAAACATTGATTAGCAAAAGCAATCCCCATGTTCATTGAGTTAAAAATCAGAATTTCTCACATTCAGGGTTATAATGGAGATAAAGAGAACTTGGGAAAATGTGAACAGGTGAGTGAAGTATTGATTTTTCGCATTAACTTTCTTGTTCACATTATTGTATTTCTAGCATTTTATAGTTCATGCCCTTGTTACAAATGAAATGCAAAAAAGTTGGCTTATATGCTACTCTCCTTGCTCTTTACTCCTTTCAATCCATTAATCAACCAGCTGGCACTGGATAATACTTATTGACATTCATGAAGTTTTGGCTTACTATTTTTGTTGCATATCCTTGGAAACAAATCATGAAATGTGCTGCAATGTGGTTTGAGAATATCCACTCCAGACATATATTGGTCTTGTATTCTAATTTAACTCCTGCATTTTTCACAATAGTTTTTCTTGGAAATGATGAAAGTGCCACGTGCAGAGTCAAAGCTAAGAGTGTTTTCATTTAAGATACAATTCCAATCCCAGGTTAGAGGGCAATCTCTTTCGTTGTTATTTGTAGTTTTTTTTGGCAATAGAGGTCCCTGTGGTTCAATGATTCAGCCGTACTGGACCCTGTGGTTTTGAAAGGGCAATTGGATCATTGAAATTTTGGACCCCGGTCAAAGTCCCTCCCTCCAATTTTTTTCAGAAATTTCTGTTAATATTTATTTGCTTGAGGGCACATGACATCCACTGATTGCTGGAGATTTTGGTCATCATTGACCAAATTTGACTGCTGATTATTAACTTTAATGGAATTTGGCAACGGAATTGGATGGAGGGATAATCTATCTCCAAAAAATCAATCTTAAGACCCAATTTCCCTTTTCTGAACCATAGGGTTCAATGTGACTGGAGCATAGAAGCATAGGGACCAGTGCTACAGAAAAACCATTGTTTGCAAATATTCAGCTCTTGTCTTGGACCTATTTCAGGTTTCTGATCTCAGAGGCAATTTGAATGTTATAAATTCAGCTTCTGAAGAGGCAAGTCAGATCTTTTTACTTCAGTTTTTTCCAGCAGTGCTAACTCTCTGAAGATTTTCATCTCTTAGAGCATTTCCAATCATGTATTTTATCAGATCAGGAGCTCAGCAAAGTTGAAAAGGATCATGCAGACTATTCTTTGCCTTGGTAATGCTCTCAACCATGGTACTGCAAGGGGTAAGTTAATGAGTTGCAACTTCATCGGTTAGTATCCTGTTGTAAAACCACCCTAGAGAATATGAATCAGACATATTAGTATTGCACATTAGTTTGTGCCCATAGTAGAAAAGTCTAACAAATAGCTTGTCAGAGACAGCCACTACTCTAATCCAGAGGATTTGTTTTTGCTAAACCATAACTACTGATGACTCTCTTTATGTCTGGTTTTTAAGTTTTTTACTTATTAGAAACCTAATATTTTGTTTTAAATAAGATGCCGAATAACCTCCTCCTGTATGATCTCAAGTCTTTTAGATCCTAACATGTACTGTAGGATACTGTAACTTTTTCATTGCAAAATGCCAAGCTTTTACTATAAATCCCATTTATGCTCTAGTCTGTTCATACTTAATAAGCTAGTTGATCCAGGACACTATCACCCAGAAAGTGATTAGAGCTAAAGAAATAACAAGATAGATAACTATACCTTACACCCTGAAGAATGTGATTTTGTAATTACATTGAGATTGAAATGTTATACTTGAACTTGGACTTGCAAGATCATATGGTTGGCCATGCACTGTACAAGTATCGTCAATCAAACAAGTAGCCCTTCTTAATATGCAGAAGGTCTTAATCTGACATTGAAGATCTTATTTGATGAGATTAATTTCAGGATTTTGGGAGTAATCCCTATCCCTGTCTTGTTCTTGTGTTTCTCTCATATACTCTCGATGTGCTTGCATTATCTGGATTTGTTCTTTCAGAAAATTTATAATTTCATTGCTCTAGGTTCTGCTGTTGGATTTCGATTGGATAGTCTCCTCAAACTCACTGATACACGAGCCCGAAACAACAAGATGACTCTCATGCATTATCTTTGTAAGGTACAATATTTCCTTTTAAATTGAATTGCAGTTTAAAACATGAAGAAACTAAAACACTAAAATTAAACCCCATGTTTTTCCAAAGCAACATAAAAATATATTGTTGGCCCACATCATACTCCTAAAGCTGAAGTAAGTCAAGTCACTCGGACAAAACAGATGAGAAAAGTTTCTGTACTTAGGATGGTTAATAAATGAAAAGTTTGTCATGCTGTATCTTTGGATTTACCTTTTAAGTGGCAGCAAGGTTCTAATGACTGAAAGACTGTATACCCTGAAATATAATTGAATAATTTTTTCTTCTAAATTGATAAGATGGCAATTGATGCTTATACCCAGAGGGCATTTATTTAGCGTAAAATACTTTTCAAGAAAATGTTTTTCTGATTTTTCTGCCTGTGTTTTTGGTAAAATATTTTACAGGAAAATCAATTAACTTACAACATTTTATAGTCAATCTTTAAACTTAGTTTATTTATTGAAAATTATTTTCAAAGCATGAATTTCTATAAAATATTTTACAAATAGTCACAATATCATCCAATAATTTCAACCATCATTACCTCGACCATAACCCCACCACCACCACCCCACCACCACTTCATTATCATAACACATCAACATAATTCTACCACTACCATACTTTTCACATCATTACTTACATAAAATATTTTTCTTATAAAATGTTTTACGGAAAGCATTTTCCATCCATAAAATATTTTCCCTCCATAAAATATTTTATGCAAAACAAACGCTCCCAGAAACCTGTATTGTTGAGCTAGCTGAAATGCATACAGTGATGCTGAATCTTGAAATCTAATCCTCAGAGATTGTGAATCTGTTTTTCCTTTCCCTCTTCTTTTTGGTTGAGAAATATATTTGCAATTGTTAACATTTTTGCAGAACTTTCCTATATTTTCTGCTCATTGAACATTAGAGGATACCAAATAAATGGAAAATAGAACTCCGGACAAAAATATTTATTTGGGTTTGGTGTTGAATCTTTTTATATGAATTTTAGGTACTGGCTGAAAAGCTTCCAGAACTGCTAGATTTTTCGAAGGATCTTGTGAATTTGGAGGCTGCAACAAAAGTAATCCTCCTCCTCCTCCTTTGTGTGTATGTATTTTTTGTTGGCAAATTCAGTTTCCATTATATTGTTTGCTTGCTAAGGTATATGTTGTATTTTGTGCAGATACAATTGAAATATTTGGCAGAGGAAATGCAAGCTGTTAGTAAAGGACTTGAAAAAGTTATGCAGGAATTGACTGCTTCAGAGAATGATGGTTCGGTCTCAGAAATTTTTTGCAAGGCAAGTCCTTTTCAGCTACTCTCTTCACTGTGGATAAAGGTTTCTTAGGATTCGTTGCAGGAATTACCTGCAGTTAATGGAATTACCATTGGCATGCATGCAGGCACACATGCACACTGAATATCCTTTACCTTGGCAGATTGTACGCACACATGCACACTGAATATCCTTTACCTTGGCAGATTGTACTCATTAATATCTTTTTCTCCTGTCCCTTGGAAATGTTCAGAATCTTAAGGTTTTTCTTGCTTTTGCTGAAAGTGAAGTGAGGTCTTTGGCTTCCCTTTATTCCTCTGTGGTATGTATATGAACTTTTGTTTTGACCAGCTGACTTTGAACAAGAATGCTGTGCTTCAACTTGAACACTCATTGCCAGTGATTTTTGTTTTCTGAATTTGAATGTTCTAGGGTAGAAATGCAGATGCACTGGCCTTTTATTTTGGAGAAGATCCGGCACGTTGCCCATTTGAGCAAGGTATTTTCCAGCATATACTAGCTTTGTTAAAATGGACATCCCACATAGATTCCAATTTCTGACAGCTATCTCTTATTCTAGGAATCTGAATGGTGTCAGTCAGGCTGCAATATTTTAATTTTCAGCCCATCATTATTCAATAATTACTAAATTAACACACACCCTTCACTATACAGTTTTTGCATATGTATACATCTGCATATCCATGTTTTCTCTGTGCACGGTTATGATATTTATGTGATGCTTAAATATTATCATTGGCTCTTGAATGTCATTTGTATACTTGGGGGACCTCTTACTTTCTATCTTCGTTCTATAGTTGTGTCCACTCTGCTCAATTTTGTGAGGATGTTCGTCCTAGCACATGATGAAAACAAAAAACAACTTGAATTGGAAAAGAAAAAAGCAGAAAAGGATGCTCAAAATGAGAAGTCCATGATGGCTTCTCCGAGAAAGCTGTCTGAAAACTTGGTACAGACACCTATCAAAAGTGGGATCTTCAAATGATCAAGTGCCGTGTACTATTCTGCCAATCCAATCAGGACCTGTTCTCTTACAGACAACACCATTGCCCACCATTGTTGAAGGCCCGTTACAAGCAAAGCTGAGGCACTCACTAAAAGGGCAAAATTATAATTCAAATCCAGAGAAGTGTTCGACATTGCAGCAAGAACTAAGCACTTAAATGCAGGTGTACATGGCAGGGACAGATAGTAAACCTTTCTTACATGTCTTGTGTGCTTGGGGGTTCTTCACTTCATTGCTGTTTCAATGTTATCCTTATACTTCATCTGCACCATTGTTTACAAAGTTGCTTTGCTTTTGGAGCACAGATGTTCGCAATCTTTGAAGACAGTGCAAGACACTAGAGTCTTGTTGTCAAGATCGGTTATAGTTCGGTTTTCCAATAATTCATATCGGTAGCTAGATGGTAGGAGTGTTGTTTGTTATGTACATTTTGATTTATAGTGATGTAAATGTCTATATGTAGTCATTGTTGAACACCACGATTCATCAAGAGCCTCATTTCTCAAAGAAATGAAGAAGACAATGTAGTTTCCAATTGGATGGGATAAATGTCTATATGTAGTCAACAACCAGGTATAGCGTTACTAATAGCAAAATAAATAAATAAATTAGTAAATAAACTTCTAGAGACAAATGTATCAAGGCAGGAACAAATATTGGTGTTCCATCTTTGTTGCCTTGAGAAAATCCCCAAGAACCGAGCCATGACCATATCTTTACAAGAACTGGTTAGCAGACTACCAGCAGTACCTGGATAAAAGGAGCCCATGACCATATCTTTACAAGAACTGGTTAGCAGACTACCAGCAGTACCTGGATAAAAAGATCCCATGAAGCTTCTTTGAGTTGTCTGAGATATAAGAGCTAGAAGTATTCTTGTTTTGCTTGATATTTTATATGTTTTTTTAATACATTGTTACTTGATCTCTCATACTAAGAAATATTTCAATGATCATGTATATAGGGAGAGTCAAGCCGCTGACCGAAGAACTCATATCTGTTAGGAAAAAAAAGCCCCAAATACACCATAAAATAAAGGATCTCCTGCTGCAAAATATTCGTCGGGAAAACATGATCATGAGAGCGTCGCGGTCTGCAGATTTGGACTTGAAGCTGAAGACTTCTTGCTGACGAGATTTGCTACATGGTTCGACTATGAAGATTTTTATTGAAGTTGAAACCATTACAAGTTTTAAAGAATTTTTAAACTTAAATCCTAAATCTTCATAAATTTCTTTTGTTAGTTATTTCTTAGCACAAGAGCGCATAGAGGATCATCTTAATAATAATAATAATAATAATCTAAGCACATATTTATAGAGAATATATTTTAATCCATAAAATGTAATTATTATTTAACGTGAAGTCTTTATATAACAAGGTTTTAAATTTAGATTTATGTGGATTATATAATATCTTAGCTTTTTTTTGTGTTGAAAAAGCAATTTTAAAAAATATTATTTTTTTATTTTAAATTAATATTTTTTTAATATTTTCATATCATTTTGATGCATTGCTATTAAAAATAATTTTTTTTAAAAAATATTTTTTAATATATTTTTAAATAAAAAATATTTTAAAAATAAACTTCTAAACAATCTCGTAATCAATCCTATAATAAATTTTATATTATATTAATATAAAATCATCCTAATACATTTCAATAATTATTCACTGAAATCATATCTTATTAGATAATAACAAAAGCTTCTAGATTTTAAATATAAAATTTTTTGAAAAAAAATTAAAAAAATAAAATTTTTTATTAAAAAGAATTTTTCTTCTAGATCTATCCTCCCAAGATTCTATCTTATAAGATTACATTTAACCTTTATTTATTATTTATACTAATCTTGAGACTTTTACTTACATCATCAAAAAATACTAATTACATCACCTATTACGAAAGCACACCTAATAATAAGAAAAAGAATCCAGCAACAAATTCTCATTTAAATAATTGAATATGGTGGTGAAATTTCTTTAAATTAATATTTTAGACTAGGCTGTCAATTTTTATGGGGATTAGATTTTGACTCTCATGTTATGTCAGAATTTTTGTGGCCTTTGATGATTGGTCCTTGTCTTTCACCAGTTCCTTCTTGGGAAAGATGGATTTAGAACTCTGCTAAGAGACAGTGGAGTTTCACCGATGACGACTTTAATGGTTGCGTATTTGCTGTTGTTATCAAAATATATTTTATTAAAACATATTTTTATTTTTTAAAATTTATTTTTAATATTAATAAATAAAAATTATATTAAAACATAAAAAAAATTAAATTTTTTAAAAAATTACAGCCAGCTAACCACGTTTTCAAACATACATGTAAACACCGAAACAAGTTTTTTTTAATTAGTTATTTTTAGAAAAATTAAATAGAATTTTTTTTATATAATTTAATTTTAAATATTTGTTAGGTAAAGAGTTGAGTAAAAAAATTATTTCTTTTGTTAATTTCATTATTTCTCTTCAATTTCATTTTGAGAATTTTATTTTTTTATTAATTTCATCATTTTTAATTTTTTTAAGCAATCAAGTTATTTTTATACTCATCAAATTAACTAATTCATTCCATAACAATACCCTTAAGCTTAAATAATAAATAAATAAAAATATTTTAAAATTAATTTATTAAATTAAATTTAATAACAATACTAAATAATTTTTTATAACTTCTTGAAAAATTTAATAACAATACTAAATAATTTTTTTATTACTTCTTGAATTCTTTTATATATATATATATTTTATACATATCGGTAGCGTAAGAACACAAGCAAATACAAACGTAGCCTTGAGAGAAATAGCATAAACCTTTCATAAATAAGACAATAATTATTTCACAGCATTCTTGACGTAGACAGGTCACTCATTGAACTTGCAACAGCCGCAGCTAAAGCTGCAGAGAAGTTAGGATCTTTAGTTAAAGATGCCACATATTCTTCAATGTAGTTCTTGTTGTAGTTATTATAAATCTTGCCGCAGTCTTCCATGGATCTTTCAGAAGGTTTTTCCTTCTGTTGATTACCGGGACTTGAAAGAGTAAGATCAAGAGCTACAGACGGTTGAAGAGGAGGAATTTCGATTGGGCACTTGAGGACATGATTAGTTATGGAAATTTTTGATGATGAGCTATTTGGATAACATAAATATTGTCCATGTGAGCCATTGGGTTCATGGTTGTGTTCTCCATCATAAGTTGCAACAAGTACCGAATCATCTTCTACACATCTTTGGACCTGAAAACCAAGAATAAATCAAAGACTGGTGTTATCACATGCTCAGTACTGTTTTTGATTGCACACATGAACCTTGAAGTTGCCCTTTGAAAACCTCAGGGATGCTATTTAATTACAGATGTCTTGACTGGTTTTCAAAAGAAAACTCGAGCAGACGTACCTTCTTCTTGACGGGGCAATTAGGAGCCATGGAACACCTGAAGTAAGCTCGAGGTGATGGGTTATCCTTAGTAACCTTCTGACCATACTTTCTCCATTGATATCCATCTTTCACAACCTAAATTCACATTTGTAAAAGAGCTTTTTATTATCATATGTAAGATCTAGGAATCTTCAACTCAAAAACTTCATGTACAAATTATGTATATATCGAACTGACTAGAGGAACTTAATTACCAGGCTCTTGTCATTGGAGTGACTTCTCACCAAGATTCTCGATGCCTTGGTTAAGGGAACTTCAAATCTTGCTCTCTTGTTCGAGTCAAGGATTTCATGACAAGCTTGATCTCCCTCCGTTAAGTTGCGTACTGCCTTTTGTTGATGTTCTTCGGTTTCTTGAATCTCGGCTTGAAGAATGCTGAATCTTCTGGTCATAACTCCAAGCATAAATCTAAGACTTTCATTCTCCTTCTGCCTGTGTTCCAACTCGAATTGAAGAGCATCCACCTGAGTAAGATAACATCTACTGCTTGAGAAACATTAACTTCATTTTTCAAGCATGAAACCTTAAATTAACATGTACGACCTTTTAGCTATTTCCTGCTCCTTATTTCATTAGATGCTCAATGTTTTTCTTTGCTTCCCCCCCTCTATACTCTTCTCCAAGTAGTAGTAGTATTCTATTCACACACACACACACACACACACAACTAGAAGAAAACATACCTTTTCTTTGCAAGAGGGAAAGACCTCCATGATCTATGAGCTTAATAATATCAAGATAGCTTCAATACTATACAGTATGGATGAAAATTTTGCCAGCAGTGTTATTAGAAAAAGCAAATAGGAGACATATAAGCCCTCATTTATAAGTGAATAGCATTGATCTCTCGTGCATAGTGGTTAGAATTTTTTTCTTGGAGGACGTTCCGTTCACACAGCCTGCAAGGATGACCAAAAGTAGGTGGCTGCTCTGTCTCAAGAAAATTATAGAAAAAGATTGATAATTTGGTCTTAATTAGTGCTGACTAGCAAAGGGCAAAGTTGTTGAAATCAATCCACGTGTTGGGAAAAAATTAGCTAGATACATGAGCTTGTATTTATCAAATTAATCCTTTGAATCCTTGGACTGAAGTGAGAAAACCAAACGTAAGATCAATGACGTAAGCTTGTTTAAGTAAGCCTAGAATATGGTTACTTTACTTTGGTTCTCCTATTTTCTATAGCCTAGAATATGGTTACTTTACTTTGGTTTTATTTTCTAATTTTCTTGGGTCCAATAACGTGTAAAAGGTCACTACCAAGTGCCAAAGACTCGAGTCTCCTTCCCTGTTTTCAAAGGACTCTACTTCTCTATTTTTTTTTTTTTTTACTTTAATAATTTGTTTTTCTTTCCTTTCTAATTTGCATGTTGAGAAAAGTTGTGCCTAGAAGCATTACCGGTCTGTATGGTAATTAAAAAATAAAAATACTAAAGAATAAAAAATAAATTAAACTGAGAGAAAGAAGGGATTCTCTCTCTCTTTTTTTTGCTTAAGAGAAAAGAAAAGAATTTTTAGAGGATACAATAAGAAGAATTATGTTAATTTTTTCAATTCCTTCTCTTTCATTCCAATTTAAAAGACAAAAAGCATGTATGTAGACAATAAAATTCAAAAGATTCATTTCCCCTCCTTTTCCTTTTCTAGTACTCATAATTTTAGTATTCAAACAAAGAAAAACGGTTGGATCCCCTTCACATTAACTTAATTTTCCATTTATTTTTCTCAAAAAACACAAACATTGAAGGGTCATGGTTTTTATTAACCAACTTTATTTAAAAGTTCATCGTGCAAAGTTAAAATTTCAAATAAAGTTTTGTCTTTTATATTGCCCAATCTTAATTTAGGCCATAACATGCTCGCGCATAATTTCAAATTAGGTAAGGACATGCTTACATTCAATCCCATGATGGGTTAGAATATGTTAGCGCTCAACTCCAAGATACGTTTGGACATGACTGTTTCTAATATTTTTTGAGCTCGGTCACTAGCTAAACCTATTTTTTCTGAGCTTCGAGTGTGGATTGAGCTCAAAATCTAATTAAATATGAGGATACTGATATAAAATACACTAAAATACATTTGAAATTAAGATGAAAATAAAAAAAATATAATTATAGAATAATAAATAATCTTTTTCTTTCTAAAGGGGAAAATATATTTTTTATATGAAATAATATTTAAACTCAGGGGTATATTTATTAAAAAATCACTGAATTAAATACTATTTATATATATATATATATTAGCAATTTTTTTTATATAAAACCTTTTAATTTAGATGTGATGGAATATTTGAATTCTTTCTATTAAAGGTGGTAGCGTTTGATTATTATTTTGAGATAGAAAGGAATAGATAATGAAAACAGAAATATGTTTAACTTAAGAGATAAAAACATAAAAATAAATATAATTTTGAAATAATTTTAAAGTGAATTTTTATATTTCTAAAACATGAGATATGAAATGTGATATGTTTTCAAAAAAAATATTTATTATTTTTTATTTCTAAAATATCCTTGTAAAAAACTCTTAATTCCAAAATTATCTAATTAAGACATGACAGAATAAAAATAACTATTAGCTCGAGATGACCTGGATTTTTGATTGGGTTATATCGAGTTAATCATTCGAGATGACCTGGATTTTTGATTGGGTTATGTCGAGTTAATCATTCTTTTATTTTTTTCTTAAACTCACATCAACTCACAGAATAAAAATAACTATTAGCTCGAGATGACCTGGATTTTTGATTGGGTTATGTCGAGTTAATCATTCTTTTATTTTTTTCTTAAACTCAGATCAATTCAGGCCTTAGATCAATTCATCAAGTCATTCATGCTTTTATAATTAAAGTTATTATAATATTATTAATTTCAACACTCAATAAAAACTAAAGTAAAAAAACTTTTTAATTTTTTTTAAACATGTAAGTTTAAAAGTAATATATATTAATAGTAAAATAGATTTTTTTATATTTTATTCTATTTTATTCACCATAACCAAACAAGATATAAAGATAATTACTTTATATTATGTATTAGTAACAAATTCATTTGTATCTTTGTTTTATTTTTTGACTTATCTTCTTTGTTTTTACTATTTTCATCTTTTTTATTTGGAATAGTAACCAAACACTAACAAAAAAATGGGTGGAAGAGAAAAAAAATCTACCATAATTTTTCCTTTTCCTCTTCGTTTTTCAAATGGGATCATGTATTTAGGAGAATGTAGGCAATTTTCTATTCAACTACGGGTCATATTTTTAGCAAGAATTAATCAACGTTTAGATACATTTCACACACACACTCTACAAAATATTCTTCCTACCTTTGTTCTATAGTCAATTAGAAAATCTAAGAAAATTTGGGCTTCATATGATGTAGTTGCCCTCTTAATTTGTCTAATGTAAGTATTGATTTTTTTCAATGTTCAATCTCCATTATTTAAATGTGAATATTCTGATTCCATGTCATTTTTTCAATAAAAAAAATTGAACTTCAAATCTTTCAGAAAGATGAGATGTAAAAGCAAATTACAAAGGACTAATCAATTGACTTTGGAGTGACCTAGATAAGATTTTCCACCAAAAAGGCTTGAAGTAACCAAAAGTTGGTATTCGTTCCCCTGCAAATCAACAAAACAAACTGAAGTAGAAAAATGTGAACGCATAAAATTGAGTAGAGTTGAAGGTTAAGATGTGCTAACTTTACAAGTGGGTAGTGTTTGATTTCTATTTCGAAATAAAAGAGACAAAGATAAAGAGGGGATATGTTCCTTTATGCTTTGTGTTTTTCAAGTATAAAAATTGATTTTAAAATTGTCTAAAAAATATATACATTTATTTATATTTTCGTGTTTAATTCTTCAATTAAAAATGTTTCTTTCCTTTTAATATCTATGTTTTGAAACATCAATGATCAAACATAATCTAAAAAAAGCATACGGTCCAAGTTAAAATAGAATTTAATTGCTTTTTCCACATGGTAGGCGCATTTGAGAGAGAGTAGTCTAATACCTGTGCTCGTTTTTGACAAAACCAGGGAACTCAAGATCTCTAAACCAACAAATCTTTGATTAATTTCTTTACATGACGGCATGATGGCAAAGACAGCCTGTTTCAATGATGTCTGAATTCCGCTAATGCAAACAGAATCTTTGGAAAAATGAGACTGCCTGGCAATAATCTGGTCCAATGAAGAATATAATTTTCATTAGACTATTCCATCAAATTCGACTGGGGGAACCGCACGTTGCACGTCCCCCGACGAAGAATATAATTTTGATCAGACTATTCCATCAGATTCGACTGAGGAAACCACACATGTTGCACGTCCCGGCTGCGTCCATGGTGATTTTTATTGTTTTTTTTAGATTAACTCGAAATTCCATCTAGCAATCTTTTTTAATTGGAATCAAAATTGATATATAACTTAGTTAATCTGAAATTTTATTTAACAATTCTTTTTAACCACTATTAAATTCTATGCATGGTTGAGTTAACGTAAGATGTATCTCACAATCTGAAATTTTATCTGACAATTTCCTTTAATTAAAGCTAAATTTTATGTGTAGTTGGGTTAACTTAATATTTTATCTAAAAATTTCTTTTAACCAATACCAAAATTTGGTGTGATCCACTCATCTCAAAACTGTCTTTTCTCTTTTTTTTTTTCCCTTTCTTTCTTTATCTTTCCACTCATCTCAAAACTGTCTTTTCTCTTCTTCTTTTTTTTTTTCCTCTTTCTTTCTTTATCTCTCTTTCTTTTTTTCTTTTCTTTTTAGGTTAACTCAAGATCCTATCTAGTGATTTCCTTTAACCGAAATCAAAATTGGTGTTTAGCTCAATTAACCTAAAATCCCATCAAAATTGGTGTGTAGCTCAAATAATAACAACAATAATAATAGTAGTAGTAGTAGTAAAGAAGAAGAAGGAGAAGAAGAAGATGATGATGAGAACTTTGAGATGGGATAAAGAAAACAACGACAATAAGAATAATAATAGTAGTAGTAGCAGCATGAGCAAGAAATAGAAGAAGAAGAAGAAGATGAGAACTTTGAGATGGAATATTAATGTAACGATTAAACAATGATAATAACAAATGTCAAGGTTAGAGGTTCCACTAATGGTATATCAAACAAGTATAGTATAAACTCTTATTATTGAATTGGAAACCACACACAAAGGAGGTTCCAATCAGATTATATATTGTTAACATGATTACATTAGTCATCTTATTCAATTAATGCTAATACTTGTAAATCTCGTCAAGCATTCATGATTATAACTTATGTTAACAATAAATCAAGTTCCTTTCATAGCTCAGGTGTCGGTTATACCATACATTATGGGCTATGAAAGTGCCAAGCATTTGTTGTACCAAGTGTTATATAACATAAATCAAGATTAGTCATTTAACAAGCAAAGTATTAAAGAGTGAACAAGATAACAAATATAAAACATGTTAGTATCAAACATTAAAGTTCATATTAAGTTTACATTATACTTATTCTTACACCATTAGTGTAACCTTTTCACCTTGACATAATTAACTTAGCTAGACATAATGAAAGAAAGCAAAATAGATAAACAAAATAAGAACATAAAAGTTAACTAAGTAAAGGAAAGGAAATGAAAGGCATAAACTTAATATTAATGAAAACAAAGCATAAAAAATACAAAGAGAGAAAGGAAGAGCATGATCTTGATCTGGAAACCAAGATGCCTAAATTCATGGCAAATGCCTCCTTTTATAGGCCAAAAATGGGAACTATTGATTTGATGACTAATTGATAAGTGGGTGGCCAACTTTTGACTTGGTGACAATCTTTATCTTCTCTTGTCTGCCCAAAACGTCATTGATAACGTCAAAATTGGAGCCAGTTGCAAACATGAAAGTTGTAGGCAATTGTCTCAGCTTTCTTGTGTAAACAATTCAGCTCATTTGGACTTCTAGAACTCCAGATATGGCCAAAATACCGAACAGTGCTCGGGCTGGAAGACAGATTCGGGCTTCTTTGTTGTTGCTACAATTTGGACTTGATAATGGCCTTTTTAGATCTTGGGCTCCATATGAAAGTTGTAGGCCTATGTCTTACCTTTCCATCCATAATCCGTAGACCTAAATCTGAGATCTATAGCTTTAGATATGACCCAATTACCGAACAGTGTTCCGGTTTGGATTGCACCGACATCTCTTTTCTAAGTTTGGCCATCTCTTTATCCTTGCAATTTCAATTCTTAAATTCATCAATCAATCCTTTGATTTATGTAATAGGCCTGCATTTAAAATTAATATTTACCATAAATTAAAGGTATCTTATATTATTAGATATATTATTATAAAACATGCTTTAGTTAAGGAGTTATTGATACTTCAAGTGCTAAATAATGACATAAAACCTTGATAAAAAATGCATTTTTAAGTACTAATCATAATGGGTGACCTATCTAGATAGAAGATGATGACCTCATTATAATAGGTGACTTACCCAAATGAAAGATGAGGAAAAACAATGTGAAGTGGTCTCATTATTATGGGTGATCTACCCCAATAAAAAATAAAAAGTGGTCTTATTATAATGGATAACCTACCCAAATAAAATATGAAAGGTGGATTACTTGGCAAAAAGACTTGGCTGGAGAAGTTTTGATAGGACAAGGCTGACAAACTCAGCACTTCTTGGTCATAGGGTTAACCTGAAGACTTTTCTTGATGACATGATTGATCTTCTCATTTCTTTGAGATTCAATTATCGGTAGGGTTCATCCCATTCTTTTCTCGTTACAAGATCAAAATCCATGATTCTTTGTTATTATTAACTCAATGATTTTTTTTCTTTATCTTTCTTTTACAATTTTACTGAACTTTATTAAGAATTTTCCTATAACAAATAAAAAATATGCAATGTTCTAAGGTTAGATGACATGCATGCATCCTTACCTAATTTGAAATATAGGTCCCTCCTATTTGATGATCCATAGTCATAGGTTGTATTTGTTTGCATTCCAAAGCCTTCCTTGTTCTTTCAATGTACTAACTCATTTGCGTGCTAGCCTTCCACTCAAATGCAAATATAGTGCCCATCCTAAGCTATCCATGATGATTACTACTTTCACGGTTTATTAAGCATGACCATGCCCCCAAGTATGGTGTAGCTTAATTCCATGAAGGAACTTAACACATTATGCATTTTTAAGATTCTTTCAAGAACTATTTTTTATTTAGTTGTGTGCATCTTTCCAACACCTATCAAGATTATCAATTAGTCATAAACTTGCCTTCAGTTGAAACATTGATTAGTACTTAAAAGTGCATTTTTATCATGATTTTATATCATCATTTTGCACTTGAAGTATCAATAACTCCTTAACTAAAGCATGTTTTATAATAATATATCTAATAATATAAGATACCTTTAATTTGTGGTAAATGTTCATTTTAAATGCAGGCCTATCAAATAAATGAAAGGATTGATTGATGACTTGAAGAACTTAAATTGCATGGATAAAGAGATGGTCAAACTTAGAGAAGAGATGTCGGTGCAATCCAAACCGGAACACTGTTCGGTAAATGGGTCATATCTGGAGCTATATATCTCAGATTTAGGTCCAATTTATATGGATGGAAAGGTAAGACATAGGCCTACAACTTTCATATGGAGCCCAAGATCTAAAAAGGCCATTATCAAGTCCAAATTGTAGAAACAACAAAGAAGCCCGAATCTGTCTTCCAGCCCGAGCACTGTTCGGTATTTTGGCCATATCTGGAGTTCTAGAAGTCCAAATGAGCTGAATTTTTTACACAAGAAAGCTGAGACAATTGCCTACAACTTTCATGTTTGCAACTGGCTCCAGTTTTGACGTTATCAATGACGTTTTGGGCAGACAAGAGAAGATAAGGATTGTCACCAAGTCAAAAGTTGGTCACCCACTTATCAATTAGTCATCAAATCAATAGTTCCCAATTTTGGCCTATAAAAGGAGGCATTTGCCATGCATTTAGGCATCTTGGTGTTCAGATCAAGATCATGCTCTTCCTTTCTCTCTTTGTATTTTTTATGCTTTGTTTTCATTAATATTAAGTTTATGCCTTTCATTTCCTTTCCTTTACTTAGTTAACTTTTATGTTCTTATTTTGTTTATCTATTTTGCTTTCTTTCATTATGTCTAGCTAAGTTAATTATGTCAAGGTGAAAAGGTTACACTAATGGTGTGAGAATAAGTATAATGTAAACTTAATATGGACTTTAATGTTTGATACTAACATGTTTTATATTTGTTATCTTGTTTACTCTTTAATACTTTGCTTGTTAAATGATTAATCTTGATTTATGTTGTATAACACTTGGTACAACAAATGCTTGGCACTTTCATAGCCCATAATGTATGGTATAACCGACACCTGAGCTATGAAAGGAACTTGATTTGTTGTTAACATAAGTTATAATCATGAATGCTTGACGAGATTTACAAGTATTAGCATTAATTGAATAAGATGACTAATGTAATCATGTTAACAATATATAATCTGATTGGAACCTCCTTTGTGTGTGGTTTCCAATTCAATAATAAGAGTTTATACTATACTTGTTTGATATACCATTAGTGGAACCTCTAACCTTGACATTTGTTATTATTATTGTTTAATCCTTACATTAATTTTCCATCTCCAAGTTCTCATCATCTTCTTCTTCTTCTCTTTCTTTATTATTATTATTATTATTATTATTATTATTATTAGTACTACTACTACTATTATTATTAGTATTATTATTGCTTCTATTATTATTGTTGTTGTTTATAATTATTGTTTATAATTGTTGTTTATAATTTGTACAATTAACCTCCCTGTGGTTCGACCCCGGTCTTGCCGGGTTATTTATTACTTCGACACTCCTGCACTTGGGAGAAGACATCAATCTTTTAGTCGTGTCAAGTTTTTGGCGCCGTTGCCGGGGAGGTAAGTTCTTGTATAAATTATAGTATTTATTTTATTTTCTCTTTTCACTTTTCTTGTATATAACTTTGTTTCTTTTCTTTTGTTTCTTTTTCTTTTGTTTTCTTTCTCCTTCTTTTGCTTTCTTCTTTTTCTTTTTATTTTATTCCTACACGTGCATGAGAATGTGGTCACGTACATCAAGTGGTAGACTTTGTAGGATATCCTCATCATTTTTAGAAAATATGGCCGAATAAGATAATCAATCACTTCATAATGAAAATAATGAGAATAACCGTGCTAGAACACTTAAAGACCACATGAATCCCACAAGAACAAGTGCACCATCATGCATAGTTTTTCCTCCTGATGCATCTCATTTTAATTTTAAACCAGGTATTATTCAACTTTTACCTTCTTTTCATGGTTTAGAATTGGAAAATCCATACTTGCATTTAAGAGAATTTGAAGAGGTCTGCAACACATATAATAATTTAAATTGTAGCATGAACACCATCAGATTAAAGCTTTTCCCTTTTTCATTAAAAGATAAAGCTAAAATATGGCTATAAAATTTAAGACCAGGATCCATTCGTAATTGGGATGAAATGCAACAACAATTTTTAAAGAAGTTTTTCCCATCTCATAGAACAAACTCTTTCAAGAGACAAATCACCACTTTCACTCAAAAACCAGGAGAAACATTTTACCAATATTGGGATAGGTATCGAGACTTGCTTAGTACTTGCCCTCATCATGGTTTTGAAACATGGAGATTGGTTTCACATTTCTATGAAGGGTTAACACCTAAAGATAGGCAAATGGTTGAATTGATGTGCAATGGAACTTTTGAAGATAAAGACCCTGATGAAGCAATGGAATATTTAGACTTGTTAGCTGAAAATGCTCAAAATTGGGACACCGTGGGTACTTATGAGGCACCGAGTAAAACTCAACCTCATACATCTAGTGGAGGTATGCACAACCTTAGGGAAGATCATGACCTTCAAGCCAAGTTTGCATCTTTAGCTAGAAAAGTCGAGGTACTATAATTGAAAAAGAGTGGTCAATTAAAATCTGTTGAAAACATTGTGTGTCAAATCTGTGAAACAAATGAACACTCAACCAACGATTGTCCAACCTTGCCTTTTTTTAAGGAATGTCTCCATGAACAAGTCCATGTTTTAAACAGTTTCCAAAGGCCCAACCACAACCCATACTCCCAAACATACAACCCTGGTTGGAGAAATCACCTAAATTTCAGTTGGAAGAGTGAGAACAACAATGCACAAACTTCACAATCACCGTTTCAAGCACACCATAATTTCCATAATTCTCATGGATATGCACCTCCTTATGCTCCACCTCCTAGAAGAAATCTTGAGGAAACATTGCATGCATTCATTGAAAAGCAAGAGACAATCAATACTCAACTTGCTCAAAACATGACAGATTTTAAAGATACTCTTGCTAAATTAACATCTGCTCTCAGTTTCCAAGAGAAAGGTAAGTTTCCATCTCAACCGCAACAAAATCTCAAGGGGCAATACAATGCAAATGCAAGTAGTTCCGGAAGCCAACACATGGATCAAGTCAAATCAGTCACTACTCTGCGCAGTGGTAAGGTTATTGAAAAACCCTCTCTTGAACCTTATGAGAAAGATGATGAGTCAATCTCTGAGGGTAAGGAAGGGGTTGAATCTGAAAATTGCAAAGAAAAGACTGATTCTTCGCCAACACTTCCATTTCCTCAAGCCATGACTAAACAAAGGAAAGTCAATCACAACTCTGAAATTTTTGAAATTTTCAAACAGGTAAGAATCAATGTACCTCTGCTGGATGCTATTAAACAGGTTCCTTCCTATGCTAAATTTTTGAAAGATCTATGCACTGTGAAGAGGAAACTGAATGTGAAAAAGAAAGCCTTTCTAGCCGAACAAGTAAGTGCTATTCTTCAAAATAATAATGCTTTGAAATATAAAGACCCTGGTTATCCTACAATTTCTTGCTTTATTGAAGAGCATAAAATTGAAAGAGCCTTACTTGATCTTGGTGCTAGTGTGAATTTACTTCCATATTCAGTTTTTCAAAGTCTCAATCTTGGTGAGTTAAAGCCAACTTCTATAACTCTTTTACTTGCCGATAGATCTATAAAAGTGCTTAGAGGAATAATTGAAGATGTGTTAGTACAAGTTGATAAATTTATTTATCTTGTGGATTTTATTGTCTTGGACACATGCTTGACCGTTTTTTATGATCGGCTTGTTTTAACTTGCAAGTGTACGAGTGTGCGATGTAGCAATTAACTCGGTAAGATCGAGGTCATATCCACAGAGAGCTAGATCTGGAAATTAAGCTAAGTAACAAAAAAAACTCAAGAGAAGTTAAATTAACAATAACTTGGTTGAAAATAATTGATGGATTTGTTTTCAAAGATAAAAAAAATGTAAATAGATTTTAAATGATAAGAAAAAGTAAGTCTTGGTCCAAATCAATTTTAATGGTGATGTATTGGTGATTTCTTCAACATATATAAGATAACTCAACCTAATCTCAACGATGGTGATATTAGATCGGGAGATATTACAATGAAGATTAGAAAGATGAAGATTGATTATTGCTTAAGAATGAACAAGTACTTTCATATTAAGTAAGACATTGAATCAAGCAATCTCTATACCAAAACTAAAGTTTGTGCATAAAAATTCAAGATTATAACATTACCTAAATTATTTCTAAAATTTCTTTACAATAATAAATCATTCATGAAGAAAATAAGAAGATAAACATTAAGATTCATTAATATCCTAAAGAACTCACCTCAATCACCATTATCCTTGATTTGGATCCAAGAAAGAGTTTAGCCAACCATGATTATATATAAGAACACTTCAATAAACATGAAAGAACTTGAATCCAACTGAAATAATAAGTTTTACAAACTAAAGAACCGAAATCTATAAAGAAGAACACAATACAATTTCAGAAAAAATTCGGACACAAATTTGACTCTAACTTTGGACAGCAATTCGACCCTCTTAGAAGCTTTTTTGCGAGAAGTCTATTAGAGACATATTTATCGGAAACTCTGTCACCTTTCTAGATCATTAAAGAACATCTCATTTGGACATCTGAGTCAAAAGTTATGGGCAAAACACCGAAAGGTGTTCTGAAAAATCAAATCAAGACAGCTTTACAACTACTTTGGTGCACGTTTTTCTTCCTCATTTATGAGGTGTCTCCTTCTTCTTTTTGACCCAAAATAATGTTAAAATATCCCCTCCAGCTTTCCATCCATGTGCTTGCCTTCTTGGATCAATGGATTACCCAAAATAAATCAATTGTTATTTGTTGTGTGAACATGTAAGATCATGGATTGTGTTTGGGTTGATTTGGGGTTGATTTAGGGCTGATTTGGGGCTGAATTTGGGCTGAATTTGAGCATCAAATAAGTATACAAATGTACTTATTATTTGGGCTAAGATTGACATTGAAACCTTGAGTGTTTAATGGTTGAAGTTTGCACACAACATAAGGCAAGTTTGGGCTTGAAATAAATCATATGATATTCTTTTCTAAAATTGGAATAGAATTGATTTTTGAGACAAATTTGGAGCACTTATTTGAACCAAGATTTGCTTCAATCTTCAACTAAATGTCTCTTCAATTCTTTGTTCTGAATTCCGACGTTGAATTTTCTGAATTAATTCATTTAAGCTCCAAAAACCTATCGAAACATTAAAACAAACTTCATTACTAAAAAACACATCAATTATTATAAAAACAACCAAATAAAAACAATAAATACACATGTAAAATAAGAGACTTAATGACACTTTTGATGCACAATCATAGGGTTTATTCTTATATAATGTTTTTCATTTTATAAACTTTATTTTTATATTTCATTTCTTGTGTAGTCTGTATAGATCAAATGTCCATAGTAAAAATGTCACATAAGATATATTTGTGCAATTCTTTGAATCTCTCTTCTAATTCTCATTTGAAAATGGACACTAATCTTGAAAAATTGAAAAAGTATTTTCCCGCTCTACCTCAGAATGCGATTACAAAAATTTACCGTGCTAGATGTGCAAGATTGAGATTGTTAATGAAGCATGGAATTCCTAAAGATATTCGCTGGTTGATTGAAGCAAAGGTCCGATTATCAGGTGAGTCCTCTAACTCCTTCATTTCACACATGCCTGGAATAGGTAAAAATACTTTTCAAAGAAGCGTCGTGCAAAACGACTAGAAGTCTGTCATCGATGTGCTAGATGGACTTGTAATACACAATGTCGTTCTTTAGGAATGATATTTATAAACCGTGAAGATAAAATACAATTCATTAAGGATGGCCTGAGTAAGGAGTCTTTAGATAATCTTCTATGGACTCTTGAGATGTATCCTAGTGGAGATGTGCATCGTGCAATTCATGATTTATGGCCACTATTTCATAAAGAACATGATCGACTTAGTCTTGGGAATCTGACTAAAAAAGACCCTGTTTGCCAGTTTTTAAGAAAACTAGATGGGAAGCCTATCCCCGACCCATAGAGGGCGTTTAAGCCGTTCTTGGACGTGAAACCAAGGGAAGATGTGAGCCACAATCACAACTACCTGTACATACACATGCTTTTTCAAAAGTAAATAAATAAATAAATAAAAAGAGAGAGAGAGTGTGTGAGACTTCAGATCGCCTACATATAGGTGTTATGATTGCCTTTCTAATTTCTCATCTATAAAACCCTTTCTTCCTTCCTTTCATTTCTACTCAACCCATACATTCCACAAATACAGAAGTGTGTAGAAATGACAAGTTCCTCAGGTCATCAAATAAGAAATATTTGTGTTTTCAGTGGATCTAGTCCTGGGAAAGAAAAGAAGTTTTTAGAATCAGCAAATCATCTTGGTCAGGTGCTAGCTGAGAGAAAGATTCATTTAGTGTATGGGGGAGGCAGTCTTGGGTTAATGGGAGGTGTGTCAATAACTGCATTTTTAGGAGGTAGTCAAGTTTTGGGGGTCGTCCCTGAAGCTTTGGCACAAGGGGATATCATTGGAAAAACAATTGGAGAGGAACTTCAGGTCTCCATAATGTCAGCTTGAATGAATGCAATGTTTAACCATGCTGATGCCTTCATTGCTTTACCAGGTGGTCTACGCACATTGGAAGAGATCTTTCATATTTCCTCTTGGGCTCAACTGCACATTCACCATAAACCCATAGGTTTGTTAAATGTTAATGCTTATTATGATAAATTGTTGTCTTTTCTTGATCATGCTGTGGAACAAGAATTTCTAACATCTTCTGCACGACAAATCATAATCTCTGCTTCTACTGCTGAAGAATTGATTGACCAACTACAATCTTTTATTCCTGTGATTGATCCTTCCATGAGTCGCATAAATTGGTCATCTAAGGGAAGTCGTAAAAAGCTTAGATTGGATTTGAGCCTTCATTTGTGAATTTTTGTGTCTTTTGGTTTTATTATTGTGTTTTGTTATTTCTTATTTTTGTTTCAGTGTGTTTCAGGTTTTGTCAGTGTTTGTTATTTCAGGTGATATCTTCTATATTTTATCTTTCTACCTTAGAACATTGAGGACAATGTCTTGTTTTGGTTGGGGGGAGAGGGTAGTAGTTGATAAAAAAAAAAATTATTTTTCATTTCATAAAGCATGTGTATAATTGTTGTTACTAGGATGACAGAGTAAATGAGCTCTTTTGTTAAAGTGACTCTTGAGACGCATTTTAGTAACCATTCTTAACAAGGTCTATTATAATACTTCCTGAAATATTCAAATTTACAAACTCTCACATTGTTATCACTTAATTCTGCTCATATACTTATTTAACATGTATTCTTAAACCTTAATTTACACACACACACTTTAACATATGATTGTGGGTTGCATATTGGATTATTACATTATTTATGTTCTTTTGTTAAAGGTAACAACTAAGGGAAAGGGATTGTATATAATTAAGAAAAAAAAACATGAAAAAAAAAGAAAAAGAAAAAGAAAAAAGAAAAAAATGATGATAATAAAAATGTAGATAAGTTTGGTTTCGTAGCCTCCCTAACCTAAGCAATTAAGCCCGAAGGGGTGTTTTAACACCTAATACCCTAAAGTCAACTGACTTGGAAGCTATTGGCCCAACGCTTGTTACATGGGTTGAGGAGAAAAGCTTAAGGGAATCAAACATTGCACTATCTACATATCAGTATCTGCGACCCGAGTTACTAAGCTCGTAGGGGTGTCTTAACACCTAATGCCCTAAGACCAACTGGTCTGGGAGTCATTAGCCGAAAGCTCGTTACATGGGTTAAAGATGCATGATGTTTTTAAAGTATATGTATATAGAGTTAAAAAAAAAAAAAAAGAAAA
>NW_011499912.1:703684-741593 GCF_000495115.2 Populus euphratica | reverse complement strand
TAATCTCCCTGTGGTTCGACCCCGGTCTTGTCGGGTTATTTATTACTTCGACACTCCTGCACTTGGGAGAAGACATCAATCTTTTAGTCGTGTCAAACATACCCTTTAAGTATGTGTAGTCACCATCCTTTATGGAACTACCAAGTCATCTAAATATGCATCTCATACTTTGCAGTAAATGGCTCATCATTGTAAGCTCAATATTCTTCTTAATGGATTCCTCTCAGCTTGTCAAATTAGATCATAAAAAGAAATACATTGTATCATCAATGATGTTGCTTTTATCACCCATACTCATACGGTGAAGTGCGTATTTGAGCTTTAGTCAGTCTTGGTGGGTGCATCTTTCTAACATTCATTCAAATGCAACTATGCAATAACATTTTTCAAATGTCATAGCTATGTTGGAGATGATAAACCAAGATGAAGATATGAAGATATCCTTTAAATATAATGTTGTTCATCAATTGCTTCTAAGATTGTCTTTGAATAACATTGCCCCCAATATGATCTAAGTGTGCTTATTTATTGATTATTTTTTTTAAACACCACTGTTCTCAACTCACTGATTCATCACCTAATCATCTTTGCCCCTAGTTGATCTGAATACTACCTTTTTTCTTATTAGGGTTCACTATATTGCCCTTAGGTGGTCAACTTTACGAGGAGTGTTGATGTTATTTCGGTCAAGGATTTTGCCAACTTGATTGATGTTTTTCTTGTTTGACAATCTTTCTTATTCTAGAATCAAATCTCATATTTTTAAAGGTCATGCCTATTCAAGTCTAATTATTGAAATGAAATAAAAAAGATGCCAATTTTTTTTTAAATATTTTCATAAATGAAGCTTCTTGGTCAAAGACCTAACACACACTATTCAATGTAGTCCTTTGATTATCTTACATTTCAAAAATAAAAATTGACCCGTTGTAAGATTAAAATAAATTTTTCCATGGTTTTTTTATGTTAATTTTAATATTTGATTTTGAGTATATCATTTGATGGTTTGTGATAAGGTGACTTTTTATGGATTTAAAAAAAACAAGATGTTCAAGTCAAAACTTGAGGCTTTATCAAGAAAGATTGTTTTTTTTTTCTTTAGCACCAATTTTATCATCATGCATAATAATCAGTTTCATGAAGTCATAACTTGAGGCTTTATCAAGAAAGTTTTTTTTTCTTAGCACCAATTTTATCATCATGCATAATAATCAGTTTCATGAAGTCATAACCCTCATGGAAATTTTTTTCAAGTTTTGAGAGCGCCATTTATCAGTTCAAATTGCTTACTTGATTAAAAAAGGTTTTTGAAAGCACGTAATGTAGGCTCAAAAGGTGTTTTAGGGTTTAACAAACCTAGGATCAACATCAACTATTCATCAACTTTTTTTTCTCTTATTATCTTTGTAGAGAAAGTAACATATAACATTGTTAATCTCAAATATCAGAATTCTCTTAACATAGGTCATAATATAAATCCAACTTTTTCTTTGATGAATAATCAACCAAATCTTTTTAAAGACATTGAAGGCTTTTATCCTAGACACACCAAAAGAAATGAAGCTTGATTTTCTTTTTAACTTTTAGCATTTGCTATGTTTTTCTTCAATTAAAACCTCTTTTACCCTTCTTAGAAATGATAGGTATTCTCCTTCCATTCCGCTTTGACTTGCCTTTAAGTGGTAGTTTTCACTTCTTCTTTTTTGCTTATTTATTGCCTTCCTTAAGTTTTCTTACATGCCCCAAGTCTATGGTTTCTTTCTTTTAGTCCTTTCTCACACATTGAACTTTCATTCTTAACATTCCCTTTTACAATTGATTCTATCATTGTCTTCATCCATACTAACAAACATCTCTTATTTGGCCCCAGTATGGGGTGTGATCTTGGTCAGGGTTTTTATGAAAAGAATATTCTATCCAGCTCAAAATGGGACTATAAGGGATATAATCTTTAGAAAGTGAAGGGATAACAAAGATGACATTTTCTCATTTCAAGTAAGGTTGGTTAAAACTGATAAATTTTAACCTTGTCTAGTGTAATGATTTGGACTTTTAAGAGTCATAATTCACAAGTTTATAACTATCAAATCTTCTACATGTCATTATGCATATTGTTAAAATTTAGCTACATGGTGTGAGGTTCAATTTCATATGTGGGTTCAAAATTTTTTGGTCACCTCATGTCATTTTAACAAACAGTGAGTCATTTTTACAATTAAAACACTTTCAGATTTTACATGTTAGAGTTTGCTTAAAATATTTTTTCAAAATAACCTTTAAAAAAAATATCTCTTGCTTTCAGAACAACAAAAATAAAAAGAAAAGACATGTTTTGTTAAAGTATGAGATGTGATCCTAAAAAAAAATACAAAATGAAAAAAATACATAACAAAGATGATTGACAGTTTAACCTCTTAGATCAGCTTTTTTGGTAATATCTGTGTTTTGCCAAGTAATTTCGATCACTTGTCATTCTGAGGATGTTTTGGTGACAAAATAATCGATGACATCATCTTTCACAAACTCAATTTGCTTCTTGTATACCAAACTCTAAATCAATTCTTCAAATTCTTAGAACTATTCAACTATAATGGTTTCAGACCTCACTATGATATTCATATCTCTTATCAAAGTTATACCACTTAGAAAACAATGGTTGCATAAGATTTAATGGATTCGAGGCAACAAGTCTGGAATCTTGCAGATGTTAGTCGAAAAACTTAAGTGGCAGAGGGATTTCAATCTTGGTAAAGACATTTGAGCAGTTTATGTCATGACAAAACCTGACTAGGCCATATAACTAAGGTTTTTCACCTTCAAAGTCATCTCTTAATTCATCTCTTATCATAGTTCTAGAATCCATGACAAAGCCTTTAATTTTTCCCATCTTAATTGCTTGTTCAATTCTTTTAGTAATCCTCATAACATCATGTCAATCTTCCAAGGTTATAGCTGTTGTTTTATGATTGTTGGAAACCTTCCAATAGCTTGGTAATATTGCATTGCCTAGAAACTTGTAGCAGCGCCACTAACAATATGTGAAATCATGCATTGTCTCTATTAGAAGAGAACCTAATGAATCATAAACTTCTTTGTCTCTTTTTTAATTCCTCACTGACATTATAGCAAACAAACACCTGTAAAGAGAGTTCTGCTTTGTTAAAGTTTTAGTCTTCTTCTTGTTTTTCAGCTTAGGTTTGTCTCTTATCCCAACTTCTGTGTTTTGATGATGACACTAGTGATAAATAATTATAGATGATCTAACACTACTACACCTCTTTTCTGATACTTCATTGGCATATTCACAAATAGATTTTTATGGAAAGAGTTCTGCTTCGTTGAAGTTCTATATCTATTCTTATTTTCTAGCTCAGGTTTAACTCTTCTACCTACTATAGTGTTTCGGTGCTGAAACTAGTGGAGTAAATTTTCATATCATCTAAAACTATTACATCCTTTCTTACATTCCCCATTTGTAGAGCCACAAATGAATTTTTGTAGAGAAAGCTCTACCACATTAAAGTTCAATGACTGCTCATGTTTTTAAACCGAGCCTGACTCTTCGGCCTACCATAGTGTTTCGTTGCTGCAAGTGATAGGGTAAAGTTTTATAGCATATGAAACTATTAGATTCCCTTTTACATTCTCCACTAGCATATCCATAAACAAATCTCTATAGAATGAACTCTGTAATGTAGAAGTTCAGTGTCTAATCATGTTAAACTGAAATTGAGCTCATAATAAGGGTAACTTCAAAGAAGGCTAATGTACCATGCAAAAAGGCTAGCAATTATTTAGTGCCATTGGAAGATGTGGGGGTAATGAAAAATTAATAATGCAACTGACCAAAAACAAAGGTTGTTATTAGTTGATGACTGAAGGCATTACTGCTGTTGTTTATGATTGAAAAGGAGAGGTGCATCTTCAATGGGACATGGACAAGCAATGGTCCCATTTAAGACTATGCATGCATTTTTTTTTCATTTCAAGCTCAATACTTATTCAAGCAAATCTGAGTCTAACTACTTTATCTTTGATGCTTTCAACTTCTTTTTAACAATAAGCATCTCTATGACCCTTTTCTTTATTTCCCATCATCTTTTTTTAATCAGATGTAGCAAAGCTTATTCAAAGGATCCTACTTTCAACCTGGTACATGCATGATAAATGTATGACATGTAATCTATATGATGAACTTGTCATTTGAGGGGTGATATATGGTCATAATTCTTGCATGATGAAACCTGAATTTTTATTCTTGCTTAAACTCTACAATAGAAATTTCTTGAGCGATAACCATTATATCCCCTATAAGTCCTGAATTCAAAATGCTTCAAGAAGGGTTTGCTTAGATGCAAAATAATGTTTACGAAGCATACATCCTAAAGACAGGTTCTAATATTTTTAAGTGAGACAAATAGTAGTTTTACTACTTAGTCTCTAAAAAAAATCTCTTGTTATGGGTTTTCTCTCATTTTTGCAGGGAAGATGAAGAGGGGTTTTCTCTCATTTTTTATAGGGAAGATGAAGAGGAGGGCAACATCTCTCATTTTTGCAGGGAAGATGAAGAGGAGGGTGACGGGTGCTGTGTGTATTATGGGTTTTCTTTTATTTTTTATAGCGAAGATGTATAAGGGCTTAAATGGCTAGGTTAGAAGGGAGAGTGTGCGACAACTTCTGTGTATTTGTGTGGGGTTTCTTCGGTTTGCTTTGCTAAGACAAATAGGGGAAGGGGTGTGGCGACCTGAAGAGAAGTCAGATCCACCAGGGGGTTGCCACTCGTATTTTTGTAGCTAAAGGGATTGAGTTGTGGCTTTAGAGTGAGAGGGTCAGGTTTACGATTTTTTTTGTTCCTCTCTTTTGTTTCAAAATTACATAAATTTTCTCCCTTATGAATTTTCTCCTCCCTTTTTGTGTATGTTGTGACCTCTATTTATAGGCAAAGTAGCGTGATCCCCAAAACGGTTGTGACCTCTATTTATAGGCAAAGTAGCCTGATCCCCAAAACGTATTGGTCCCTCAACTTCTTTATTTTTTGTTAATTTTGATTTTTTCTTATTTTTTTGTATTTTTAAAAACGAGCAATATTAATGTTGACTCAATAAAAAAAATCAGTAATTGTAAAATTAACGCGTTAAAAGTTGAAGTGTTCAAAATACCTATGAAAATTTAATTTTTTCTAAAATGATGTTGAAAATGTTAAAAATGATGCAAATATATCAACAATGTATTTTTTTTTAAGAGATGCAAATATATCAAAAATGTATTTTTTTTTAAGGTTTTCATTGTTTTTATTGCTATTTTGGTTTTTTCTAAATTTTTTTATAAAAAACATGGATAAAAAAACTAAGTAGCAACAACACGTGAGTAAGAGGTGGAAATTTTGCTAAAAAACAACATATTTTCAACGAGACAAATAGTGATGAGCAAATGAAGTAAAGTAGTAATTGATAACTATTGATACTAAACCTAAATTGGCTCAATGATTGGCTCAAGATGTAATCGACCCGACCCTTGATCTAGGTCAGGTATTAAAAAACATCAACTTAAAATTGATTTAGTTTGGTTCGGTGGATTAAATAACGACTTGGTTAATTTTGTTAAAAGTTATAAAAACTTGTAAGCTATATTGTTTTTGTTTTTTATTTAAATTTTTATTGAATTATATAATAATAAAAATAGATACATGTAAAAATTAAATACCAAGTAAATATAAAAATATTTATTTGAAAGTGAAACAATCAAATAAAAAATAAAATAAAATAAAATAAATTATGATAATTAATTAAAAATAAAAAAAAGTGGCGAAGAATAATGTACAGCTGAAAAGGAAAATAAAAGAGAGAGAAAAGTTTGAAAAAAAAAGAAGTAATGATTTTTTCCAAACGTTTTAATAGCAAGTATGTGAACACGATTTTCTAAGTGGAAAAGCTTTTTCCACATTCACAAATTTTATGCATTTTACATATACAATAAAAGCTGGAAAATGAAGTTGGTGCTGTTCTCATTCAATAAGTCAAACAAGAATATTTGCGTGAGGTTGGACGCAACGACTACTAGAAAAGGGACCAGCCCAGGCTGGAAGGTGTGAAAAAGAAATTCGAAAGTAGAATTTAAAAAGGAAAAAGAGAAAACGAGAAAAATAATAATTTCACCTATGGTAGAGAGCTGCAAACACATTTTTTTTTAGACAATTTATGATTTGAATCATAGATTAGAACATGCCAAATAATTTATAATTAAATAAAAATAATAATAATAACAAACAAATGTAAACTTTTTTAAAAAAATGATCAAGATAATTTGAATTTTTTTCAAAAAAATAATAATACATACCTTATTTTATCTAATTAAAAATGGAATAACGAGACTAAGTAAAAGAGGGACAAAAAAAACCCCTCAAGTTAATCTCAATTAGCATAACAAATATATAAAATAAGTAATAAAAAAATAAATGAGTCAATTGAGTTAACTCATTAAATTTATATTTGAGTCACGAGTTTAAGATAATATGATAGAAAAAAAATTAAAGAAAATTACAAAACTTATTTTTTTAATAAACAAATATTGAATGATGAAAATAAATAAAAAAAGTTAAAAAATAAAAAAAAAATATCAATTCATGCTAACTAGTTAAACCCAAGACTTAAATTAGTATACCGAACACATTATATATGAAAAAAAAATTATGAAACCTAATTTCTAACTAATCAAATATTGAAGGATGAAGTTAGGAAAAAAATTATAAAAAAAATAGCAAATAAAAGATTGAAGATTAAAATTGAAATAAAATATAAATTAGTTGACAAAATTCATAAGAAAAATAACCTTAATAAAAGGGGAAAAATGAGAATTATATTGAAAAAATTAGTCATAAATTTAGATTAAAGAATGAAATAAAAAATAAATACAAATTATACAAAAGTTTTTTAAAAAATTAGAAAAGAAAAGAATAGGACCAAATTGGAGAAAAAAAATGCACAACAAATTTGATTTAAAGAAAGAAATTAAAAATAAACAAAACTTTTACAAATAATTAAAACATTAAAATTAAAATAATAAAAAGAAAAGTTAAATTATTAATAACTCGAAGGATAATTCTAAAATTTTGAATACCTATTGTATTTTTCAAAGAAAAAAAAAAGAAAGAGAAAAAAACCTCATTATTGTCTCACTTCACCATACCATCGTTGTCACACTTTGCCCCACTAGGAAGAAGATACCGTGGAGATTCCATCAACACAACATGGAGATTTTCAAAGTATTGGAAGGCCCTGCATGCAGTGTTATTAGGCTATAAATGCATTTCACATTGGCATGTGCGGTGCACATGCTAATTTTTTTTTTTTAAGTTTTACTAATATTTTATGTTTATTAAATAACTAAATTATCCTTAGCAAACTTAAAAATAAAAGAAAAATTAGAGTGAAAATAAAAAAACCCTTAAATACAAACATTAAATTTTTTAATATAAAAGATGCCTGAGTCATTTTATTGTGAGTAAATAAGTGAAAAGACTAAATAGCTCCTAAATAACATAAGTAAATTCTTTTCTTTTTAAGAATAAATTAATAATTTTACTATAAAATATATCTAATCTCCATTAATATGATAATAACTTATAGGTATATGAAAGATTAAAAAGATAAAAAAACCTAACACCAAGGCCACTGGATTTTCTTAAGAAGGGCAAAACAATATTTATACTATATAAGTGAATAGTAAACCGAGTCTATAATGAATTTGCCTTCCCCTTTATTTATTTTTTAATATTTTGAGAAGGGAAAAACAGTATTTACACTGTAGCAATGAATAGTAAATGGAGCCCGCTTTTGTTTTTTTAAATATTCTGGAGAAGTACAAAATGATATTTATATTACAGCAATAAATAATAAACTGAGTCTATCTACACAATTAATTTACCTTCCCCTTTAAATTCTTTTTATACATGTTCAAATTCTTAATAATTTATTTATTTTTTTCCAAAAAAAGAACACTAGTGAACTTGCAATTTTATTTGGTTTGGTCTCTTATTATATATATATATTGTTTTCCCATAAAATGTTCACCAAATTTGAATATCTGTAGTCAAAATATGATGGGCCCAACTGGCAAGGATAAAATAAGAGCCTTGAAATCCAATCAAAATCAAAATTATAAAAGAAACGACCTATTCAAGGTACATGTAAAAGTCTTCCTTTTATACTTTTCGAGTCAATGCTAATTTGAAGTCAAGCACTTATTAATTAGAAGCCCAATCCATGCACGAAACCATCCCCTACCTACACCACAATCTTGACCATTGTTTCAGTCTCTTATCTTTATCATTACCTGCCCACCACCGTGGTGCACCTACCAACTAAGTTCCCGTACCCGGCTCATGGTCCGATTCAATGATCCAAGGTTGAGGTAATGAGTCAATTTACGAGTCAATAAGTTGACCCGATTCAACTATTTTTGTTTTTTAATTCTTGTTTATGATAATATCATTTTGATCACGTCATCTAAATAAAAAATTAACTTATTTATTTGTTTGTAAAAAGAATCGGTTCTGTTTAAACCGCGAGTTAATCCTATAAATAAATTTTAAAATGCATATACAAGTTGTATTATCTTTTATTTTTTGCTCTTTAAGTTCTAGAGTCCGGTACAAGTCATGTATTAAATTGATTCAAGCTTCTTCTTCTTTTGTTTGCCCTCTTCCCCAAGAGGAGGCAATGGCATGTATTAAATTGATTCAAGCTTCTTCTTTTGTTTGCCCTCTTCCCTAAGAGGAGGCAATGCCATAGGGCTTAAGTTGTTTCATTGTTACTAAGGATATTGAATTGGATCCAGCTCTTAAGCTAAGGTCAAGCCAGGCCTTACACCCATGGTCCAAATTAATCATGCAAGAAGAGCTGATGGAGTTTTGTTAATTCAAAATTAATCTTAAATTAACCCATGGTCCAATTGTATGTGCCTATATATATAGAAGCTATGAATAAAAATCTTGTGTGATTTAGAAATAATTTAAACTTAATTCTAAGAAAAAAAAAATCTAGGGTTCTGTTTTTTAAAAACTTTTTGAAAGAATTTATCTTATAAATTCGCTAAATTAATCATAAAACATGCTAAAAAATGTATCATTGATGCACAAACGGATTCCAAAATCCCACTTACCCACCAAACCATCAAATATTAAAAAACTTAATCATAAAAGTTGTGTATTGAAGGACTTGGTTCAATGGTCAAGGAATATTATTTATCCAAGCAATTCTTTTTTTTTTTTCGATTTACGTGGGGTGTCCGGGTCAGCTGACACGCACCACGACTAATCCCCACGGCCCACTGAACATCCTGCAAGCCCAGTGAGCAGATAAGGCACCGCGGGGGTGACAGACGTGCATGGTGAGGTTCGAACCCAGGTGCGGAGGAAGGGGACAAGCCCCTTCCACCACTAGACCAATTCTTTCAGAGCATGGAGATGATATCTTTTCGATGTCCACACATTTCAATCTCTTTATCCTCATCTTACCTAGATGATGATAATTATTAATCATTCCTTCTTATCATCTAGGAAAAAATAAATATACCATTACCATGATTGCGAGACTTTATTGCACAAGAACTATGAAAATCTAGAAGGTGTTGAATACTTTTTAAAGTTATTTTTATTTTTAATATATTAAAATAAAAATATAAAAAATTAATATTTTTAAATATTTTTAAAATACAAAAATAAACCGTTCATAATGCATCCCAACAAAAAAAATTATATTCCACCGTTAATGAAAACAATCTCAGAGAATATAAAAGTTGTATTGATAAATTTTTTGTATGATTATTCAAAATTCATAATTTTTTTTTAAAGAATTACATGATTAAATATATTTGTAATTAAGAATATTATAAAATAATATTTTTAATAATTTTTAATATTAATATATCAAAATCATAAAAAAATATCTTTTAAAAATATTAATATTAAAATAAAAAATTATTTAAGAAACCAGTACGGTAACAAAATGAAACGTGCGAGAACGGGCATGAAGTGGACAGGAGCCTAGAAGACTTGGTAAACTGGAACAGTCATGGGTGCCCACGTTTTTTACGCGTAATGACGTGATGGTCACCATAGTAGACAGCAACGTACCACCACGTCACCACCACCTGTCATTGTCTGCTTATCGTACTACTACCCTCCCTTCGTACTATCATAAGACCACTTTTAATTTTTTTTTCAGCATATAATTTTAATTTAATGCCGTGGCAACGGCTGCATTCAGTAGGGTTACTAAATTCCACCTCACCTATTGAGTTAAATCAACCTTCAGCTTAGCTTGAATTTTAAACTAAGTTAGGTGGAATGTGACCCGGGGTTATTGTTCAGATCAAAATTGGACTTGATTTGTTTTTATTTTTAAATAATATTATTTTTTTAAAAAAAATTAAAATTATATTATTTTAAATTAATTTAGATTAAATTTGATTAATATATCTAATTTGGATTTTGAACCAAGATAAGCTATATCAAATTTAATAATTTAATATTAAAAAATCAGATAATCACTCCAAGTATATGTTTGATATTATTATATCAAGTGCTTTTCAATTAAAAATATATTAAAATAATATTATTTTAGATTTTTTATTTATAATATTAACATTTCAAAACTATTAAAAAGTACATAAAAATATTAATTTAGCATTTGTTTGTTTTGCGTAAAATATTTTAAAATATTATAAGTAAATATATTTTTCAAGTCAAATATTAAAAAATATTTTACATGTAAAGTCTTTTGCATAAAATAAATATATTTGTTTTTATTTTTAAATAATATTATTTTTTAAAAAAATTTAAAATTATATTATTTTAAATTAAATTTGATTAATATATCTAACTTGATTTTGAATAGAAGCATAAGTTATATCAAGTTTCATAAATTTAATATTAAAAAATTAAATTTTCATTTCAAATATATGTTTGATATTATGATATTAAATATTTTTCAATTAAAAATATATCAAAATAATACTTTTTAAAATTTTTTTAATTTATAATATCAGCATATTAAAAGCATTAAAAAATATATAAAAATATCAATTTAGGATCTATTTGTTTCGGGTATAGTATTCTAAAATATTATATTTATATTTTTCAAGTTAAAAATTAAATTTTTTTTTACATATAAAGTATTTTACATAAAATAAATATATTTTTAAAATTTTTTTAAATAAAAAAATTAATTAAAAAAAAAAACAGAAGCTACCATCAAACGAACACTGAGAAAACAATCCAGTTAGCACTAGATAATGGGCTTGCGACATGTAGCAATTGATAAATTCTGGAAATTGCAGTGCTTCTGTAATTTTCAAAGGTATCCAAACTTAGTATTTCACCAATATTAACATTTAGAATCTCTTTAAAAATGATAAATAGATTTTTGCTATCTTGGAAACTATATACTAACGGTATGCACTAAATTTATCTTTACCCAATGCTAGCATAATTCTGCTAATATCATTATTCTTTCTTTCATAATATTTGATTATTGTTTCAAAATAAAAATAAATAAAAATATGAAAAATAAAAACATATTTAATTGTGGAAACAAACACAAAAATAAGTTTTTGCCTATTTTTAAAGACAATTTTTAGTCAATTATAGATCACTCTGGAAAATAAAAAATACAAAAACAGAGACAAAACCAAGTTATTTTTTTCTCATGAATATCCCTTTAAACGTTTTACAATTTCAGTCACTATCCTTACATTTAGTTTGAACCATAGGTTTTAATTAGCTTAATTTTTAAAATTCAATCTAAAAATTAGAAAATAAAAAACTATAAGAAATATGTTAAATCTTAACTAAAAATGATTAAGAGGTAGGGATTGAATGATGACCAAAAATATGTATATATTATAAAATCATTATCTTGCATTTTCAACTATGTTAGCTTTTTACTTTGTGTTGGTGCAAATATTTTATTTTATACATGATTTATTTATTTATTTATTTATTTATTAAATATATTTTAAGAAATGATTTAATGAACAAGTAAATCATAATTTAATTATCTTATATTTTTATCAATAAAGTATAATTTTTATGTTGATTAAAATTTATTTCTAACATGATTTTGATGAACGCAGAATTTATCTTTTTTTTGGTCTGTTGTATGGTCATTTTGATCTTATGACTAGAGTTACAAGATTAACCCAATTTAACTTTGGTTTTTTTTTTATTTCATCTTTTAATATTAGACTATTAGTTCTTGAACTTTCTAAATTTTTTTTCCTTTCCTTTCTTTAGAGTTTTTCTAGGTCGTGGGTTAGTTAGGTTAACTTGGATTTACTCATATTATCACTGTATAAATATCATTTTTTTTGTTATAAAAAAATTGACATGTTCTACAATGTAAAGCAAACTAAAAAATCTAGTATATTCTATTCATTATGATATCTTCAAATCACTCAAATAGATGTTAGTTATTCAAAATTCTATTTTTAATGACTCTCTAACTTTTCTCCTTTGTTTGTGTGACTTTTGAAGTGTTTCAATGGATTATCTCATAGTTTCCAAGACTATTATTAATCACTTATTTAATAATATCATTAATCATTTAAAATAAATGGGAAGTCATTAATAACATCATTAATCACTTAAAATAAATGGTAAATCCCTTGACATCAAATTACACATAGAGTGAAGATAAAAAAAACAAGCTATTCTTGCCTTTAATTTTCATCATAAAAGAAGATCATATTAGTTGTCACAATAGAATATTGAAAAATGCAAACGAAAACAATTATATTGGTAAGTTGTTGTGATTTTACTGAGAAACTATTCCATCGTTATATCTTTTAATATATACCAATGAAAATTGTCTGTTGGTGTATGCCAAGAGAATTATAGTTGAAAAAAATATAAAACAAATGACGTGTCATTTTACAGATGATATTACTCATGAGATAAAGTTGTCACTAATATTCATCCCTAAATCCATTGGTAAGATTTAAGTTATGACATGACAAGAAAACCCCTCTTCTCCTCTTCAATTTCTTCTTCTTCTTCTTCTCCTCTGCAGATAACAACAAACCCTTATATTTTATCACAAATCACACTTACATCACCACAAATCCAACCACCGTAGTACTTAGTTTATCAACATCTTTGTTGTGGTTCAATTTTTTAGGATTTCTCACATCAAGTGATAAAAAATATCTATTTTTTATTCTAGCTTATTTTAAAATATTAATTTTTATGGTATTTTGATGTAGTATATGTAGTTTATTTATGTGTTTACTTGTTTCATAACTTTATTTTCTTAGAAATTTGTTGCATGAATGTATGATTTGTATATGTTAGAGTTTATTTGAAATTTTAAAAAATTATATTTTTTATAATTTGATTTCGATTTCATGGCTTAGGAGTTTTGTAATGAACTAAATAATGAATTTTTTAATAGGTACATTTCATATTTTATCAATTTTATTGTTAAATTCATAATTTCAATAAATGAGGAGAAATTTTATTTTTTTATATAAAAAATTAATAATAATTTAAGAATACTATTAAAATAGATTGAATAAATTTGAGTTAAACCAATATTCTATATAAATTTGAAATAAATAATGAATGATTATTTTTTTATATATATAATTTTAGCAAAGGGTGCACATGATGGATTATTGTAATGGGGTTGAGAGTTTTATTAATTACATACTATTTAATATAAGAAATATTAGTGAAGATGATATTAAATATCTATGTAGGAGATATACAAATATTTTTTTTTGATTCAGTTGTTGTTACAATGTAGTTTTTATAGAAATAGTTAATGAATAAATACTTGTATTGGTTTGTATATAGAGAATTATATGTAAGGTTATAAATAATAATAATAATCCTTATAAGTATAGTTATAAATATCATGAGAATGAATCAGGATTATAGAGATAAATGTTCAGTTATAGTTGAAGAATCAAATGCAGACACAACTATTTTTTTTTTATCTTTTAAAAGATTCCAACAAACCATTATGAGATAACAAACCATTATGAGATTAGTGTACAAATCATAATAAATTATCGATCATTGTATATGTACTTACTATCAAGTCAGATCATGGATTAAATGAAACTAGTTATGATAAAATCATTAAATGAACAAGAAACACTTTTCTTAAAGAGAATAAATTGAAAAAAAAATTATATAGTTAAATACATAATAAAACCCTTTAACCTAAATTACTAGAAAATTAATGCGTCAAAACCTCTGCATGTTATGCTATTTAAGAAAACAAATCATCCACGAAGACTGCCTATACTAACTTTCTGTCATATATGATATAAGTGATTATTCCTGTTTCAAAGAAATAGAGAAGAACTAATTATAGAAAACAATCATTTTGCAAACTAAAGTAGAATTAAATAAACTCTACGATTTTTTTTTCACATTAATTATAAGTTTCAAACTCATATGATATATGTACGTACATCGATCGATCACTCATATATATATATATAAATTCAAAGTGATACATAAAATTCTAATTTTGTTTTATTAATTTCACCATTTCTCAATCCGATTCTGGTTGAATCTCCCAGAGATAGCAGCTGCTAGTGCAGCTGTAAAATTCGGATCTCTTGTCAAAGAAGACGCCATTTGTTGGACCAAAATTTTTTGAAGTGCGGGCACTTCCATTTCTTGAACAGTCTTTGTAGCCCTATCTCCATGCCTTCCACTTTGGATCAAATCAAGGGTCACAGTAGGAGCTGAACTTCTGATCGGTGATTGTGTGGGAATTGGACCAAAATTAGAACCGTGGCTCGAGCCTAGTGATGGTTCATGTTGAGAATGGCTAGCGTGGTTGTGCTCTCCTTCGTAAGTTGCTACCAAAATAGAAGGGTCTTCAGCACTTCTTTGGACCTGAAAAAACCAAGTAAAATCTCTCGTAAGAAATCTCAAATATCCCTCCAATCATGAGCAATAATCATAATAGAAAGCAAATTGAAGAGGAGGTGAAAGCACTGTATTGTTTTAATTATATATAATTACCTTCTTCTTGACAGGGCAACCTGGGGCAAATGAGCACTTGAAGTAAGCCCTAGGGGAAGGATTGTCTCTGGTGACCTTTTGGCCATATTTTCTCCATTGATATCCATCCTTCACAACCTAAACATAAACCAAGTTTATTCATATTAGAAGGAAGGCTAATTAAAGCCCTAATAGACATCTTGATTCTTACACAAAATTAACCACATCATTAGCAACAAGATGTTGATTGATCAAGGAACTTACCAAGCTTGCATCGGATTCACAAGTCCTAAAATAAGTCCTTGAAATCTTTGATTTCAGATTCTCCTTTGGCCTTTTACTTGACTCTTCATCAATAGAACTGCTCTCTGCATTTCCTCCACTGATTCCATTAATCACGATGCTATAATCTTCACTCTCAGCCTTTCTCTTCCGTGATGATATTGGTGTAACGAGTTCTTTTGCAGAATTCTTGCTCACCAAATCAGCTAAATGTTTTTGCAAACCCATATAGTTATCGCAAACAACACCAAGCATTTCTGTCAACTTCTTGTTCTCACTACTTATCCGAGTCAACTCTTCAACAAGAACACCAACACCATCCTGTGAATGATAAAAAAAAAAAAGTTTCTGATTTAGTTTACTTGTTTGGAGGATGAAAGATCAGATGACAGTAATCCAGAAGCAAAAGTGATAGAAACTAATGACCTCATTTTTAACTTGTAATTTCTGTTCAACCCGAGTAGAATATCCCTCGAATTTCTTGATTTTCTGATTCAAAACAGAATGATAAAAATCCTTTTAGCGCATATATACACATGACAATCATATATCAAGACCAAGAAAAACCGGGAAAGATCGAAGAACGGAGAGCTGAATATCCAATAAGGATCGATATCCTTTAAATATATATACTGTATGAAAAAGAAGAAGAAGAACTCACCTGAACTTGAGTGATTTCATTGACATGCTTGAAGGGATTGATGTTGAGATCAAGAGAAGTGTTCACCCATGACGAGTCCATTGATGAATTAGTTATGAATCTCTTTCTTGAAGAAGCTAGCTCTAAGTATATTTATACAAACTTAGTGCAGGAGAAATTAGAATTTGATACAAGATAACTGGCTAGCTAGCTGGCAGGCGAGCGTGGTCTGAATTTGGTCAAGTGAATGAGAGAAACACGCAAGAATGATCAATATTTATAGAAAAAGTTGGCTTGTCAATCAATGGCTTGGCTTGTAAGGAAAGTCCCGGGAAGCAGCAGGTGATAAACAAGCAGACAAAAAAGTGGGAAAGCCACGAGAAAGTCATGGTTTTCGTCCTCACAAGTTGAATATATATTTTGAATTCTTCTGTGGCATGTCGACGTCAAGTACTGTGGCCCAGGTAATGAATTGAAGAAGCCAATTCAAGTTGGAATTTCCTGAACATGGAGAAGCTTAACGGTGGACTTTGAGCTCCTCGCCCCCCTAACCTAATTTCCATGTTCTTTCATTTTCTTATTAATAAGTTAATGACAATACTTATACTAATTAATGGCTCAATAATACAAGAACTAAATGATGATGCAAAATTATGATATGATGATTCCGAGATCAATTCTGGCATTTGTTCAATGGGAAAATCGAGGGTTGAATGTCTAGATTCCTACTCCAATAAATATATAGGTAATTATAAATTAAAAAAACGTTCAGAAATGTATTACAATATTCGTTTGTATTAGTATATTCAAATAATTAAAAAAACATTAATTTAAAAAATTATATTTTTAAAAGGCACCACTTACGTAATTGAAGACGCAATATAAAAAAAAAAGTAGTTAGAAAAACTCCATTTCAATGTGTGAAATTAAACTCATCCGAAAATATTTTGTATTTAATTTTTCACCCAAGAAATGAAAAGAAAAACAGAAAAAAGAGAGGTTCAAATTTATTTCCATATTATCTTTTCGGGTCTTGTTTATATTTGACTGAAAAAGTAGAAGGAAAGCAGACGCGGATTGAAATGATTGGACTGCCGGCTTTCAATTTATGTTTTTTGACTTTTTGCTTGAATTTATTGGGCTTGATTCCCAGCCTGACACTCTTTTATTCTTTGACACTGCTAGAACCTCCACTATTTTCGTCGCCCATGGCAGATTTTGATAACTATTTAGTTTTTATTTTTATTTTTCTGATTTTGTATTGTTTAAATTATTGAGATTAAAAATAAATTTTAAAAAGTAAGATAATATTATTTTAATATATTTTTAAATAAAAAATCATTTTAAAAATTATTCTTATTACAACTTTAATATTATCTTACTCATGGAATGCCAGGATAAAACTATGATATATCTAAATAGCTAAACTAATTAGTAGATTTTTAGCATTTGGCAGCTTGTATCTTTTGTAGAGTTTGATTAAAATTGTAGTTTTACATTTCGTTTTATTTAGAAATATATTAAAATAATATTTTTTTTTAATTTTTAAAAATTAATATATCAAAATAATTCAAAAACATAAAAATTTTAAATTTTAATAATTTTTTAAAAAATATGATTTAGATCACATTTCCAAACAGTCGTGTATTTTAGCTAGCAAATATAACGTGTCTTCGATATTTTTATAATAGTAATATTAAAGTGTTTTATTTTTAAAAATATATTAAAATTATATATTTTTTTATTTTAAAAAATTATTTTTGATATTAGTATATTAGTATGATCTCGAAAAATAAAAAAAATTAATTTAAAATAAAAAATAATTTTTTTAAAACCATTTTTAAAATATAAAAGCAAAATATCTCCTTACGATGAATATGGTGGGAGAAATATAATAGGACTTCGAATGATTTCATTGCTACATATGGCTGACGTCTCTTCCATACATTGTAATTAAAACAAATTTCTTATAGGATGCCACCAAATCATCATACAAATCATTAATATTAATTAATATTCACTGAAGATTATAAACCATATTAGATTGTTTCATCTTATTTTCATATTATTGTAGTCCTTCGATTGCTATTGGAATTTTTTATTTTAGAATTTCAACAGTGACATCGTTTCTTATTTGACATGTTGTCATTTTTTATTTTATTTTTAATTTCATAGCTACTTTACTTTTGTTTTATACTGTTAACTTATTCAGTGGAACTCAACAAGATTTTTATCATTATTAATATAAGGTATTTACATACTTTTATGTTTACCAATTCTAAGAAAGGGCTAGTTTTTTCTTTTTCATATATAAAAAATATATTAAGTAGCTATTATAGCCATTAAAAACATGACTTCACTAAGAAATGAAAACAGAAATATTCAAACAAATCAGAAAACTTACTTATATAATAACGTCCCTAAAAACAAAAAAAAAAATTTATAATAAAAAAGGTTCAACTATAGTTTTAAAACCCGACTCAGCTTGACGGGTCGACCCGGGACCCGACCGACTTGAGATTAGAACCGGGCCGAGTTGAAAAAAAATCTGATATGACCCGGCTGATCTAATGGGTTGACTCGTCAAAAATAAGTTATAACCTGTTAACTTTAGTTTTTTTAGTAAAATAAAGTTGTTTTAATTTTTAAATTTTTTTTGCCTCAAACAATCTAACTAAAACTTAGAAACCCGGTCAAAATCTAAAATTCAGGCCTTGTATTAATCGGGTCTAAAATCTATAGCTAAAATAGCTTGTACAAGAGCCAAATAAAACAATACAAATAAGATTAGCTTAGCACTCCGCGAGGATGACATGCACAAATAGATAAATGATCCAAGAAAAAGGGTAATTATTGAGATGTTGATATGTTTAAGGAAGTTCTGTTAAGGTTGCTTGAAAATAAAATCGATCGGGGCAAATTAATAACAATTAGTTAATACAAAGAAGGGTGTCCTTCAACATGAACAAAAAGGCACAGGAAGCAAATTCTAATTAATTTTTGATGGTGGACTCTATATAAAGATATATAAATAAAAGTCTTTTATATATACACACACTAAAGGGGTTTGTCGAATACAATGAGTATCTAGGAGTTGAATTTTTTTATATATTTATATCATATTTATTATTTATAAATTAAAAAAATAAATATTCATATCTTATTTATCAAGTTTTGAATATATTTTACTTATTAAGTTTTGAATATTTATATGGATATTCATCATCTGATTATTATTTATCTTTTAATAAAACATAAAATTGTAATATTTATATTTGAAATATTATACATATCTTGTGTGTGGGTGTTATAATTAATTAATTATCACAAAGGAGGGTGTCATTCAACATGTACAAAAAGGCAATAAGCAGATTTTAATTAGTTGTTGATGGTGTACTATATATAAACATAAATAACAAAATCTCATGTGTTATTTAATATATATCCTAGTATTCTAAAGGGTCTCTTCTTGTCTACTTAATCCCTATTAATTAAATATCATGAAAAATTAACAAATATCATAAATACGTGAAAGAATATTATATCTTGCATCTTGTATACCACAAGAGCTTAAACTACACACGAATTTATAAATATAAATATGTTTAAAAAATATTAAAGCTTGCATTTTCGTTTGAACGCACAAATAAACTCATATTTTAGTTATAAGAGGACAAAAATGATACCATTTGAATTTATGATTACAAAATTAGAATGATATGATTTAAATTCATGATACCGTGTCCTTAATTAAAAATTAAAAGCTCTTATATTATTTTAAAAATAACGTCTCATTTCAAAAATTTAAAATGATTTTGTATTTATATTTAATAATTTGAATATTATATTTTGCTGTTTCTATTTTTAATTCAAACATATTTTACACCCTTTGTACATCAACCAAAGTTTTTTTTCTTTATTCTTATTGTTATAATTCATTTTTAGATTATTCCCTCAAAATTTATTTTTTTCTTTCCGCATAAAAAGATAAATAATAATAAAAAAAAACTAGTGATTTGACAAAAACAAGCTAAGAAGAATTTCAAATGTATATAGAAGATTCTTACTGCAATTTTAGATGGAATTAAAAGCATAATCATACCCCATTTATTTAAAATTGGAGAGACAGTGCGAATTTAATATCAAATTAAATGATTATTGAATGAATTTACATAAAAATTAAGCCCAATAACATAATTAGATTTTTAATATGCCAATTTGATTTAATCAAAGGCTAAATTAAAAGCTTAATTGTATTTAAGAATTAATTTGATCAAATTAAATGATTTAATTAAGTGAAATGACTTAATTATATCTTAAATAAGTCAAGCTGTAGACTTGCATGTAAGATACAGACTTGATATTAATACTTGGTTTTCTTTGAATTTTTTTTTAAAAAATAAAAAAAATTATTTTTCTCTTTCCAAAAAACACAAAAAAAAAATGTTTTGTCTTTGTGCATACATCAAATTCTAAAAGTTTTTTATGTATATTTTTTAAAGAAAGATAAAATCATTTTTATCATGTTTGAAAAAAGAATGCAAAAAAGATATTGCAACTAATTTATAATTATCCATTAGGGTTTAGCCAAAATACATAAAATACCATTATAATTAGTTTGTCATTCATAATGCTCAAATAAATAAGTCTAGTTCCTTGAATGATTAAGTTTTAACCCAATAATATAAATATTTATTTACAAAAAAAAGATTTACCTTGAACTTTAGATAAGGTTAATGGACAAAAATACAACTTAAAATAACAATAAAATAATAATATAACCATTATAATTAGTTTGTCATTCATAATGCTGAAATAAATAAGTCTAGTCCCTTGAATGATTAAGTTTTAACCCAATAAGATTAATGGACAAAAATACAACTTAGAATAACAATAAAATAATAATATAATTTATTTTAAGTAGGATGTATTGGAAATAACCTGTTTTTTCTTTTACAACCAGTCAAAAATTAGTAGAATTTTTAGTAATTATAATATCAAATAATAACTCCTGAACATTATAATTATAATTTTATAATTAAATTTAAAATCTCTTTCCAACATATATTGGGGGGAGATTGGTCAACTCACACCAGGCATGTCACATGACATATAGTTAACTAATTATAAGAAAAATGAAAATAATGCCTCTCTATTTAAACGAATAATAAACTTGAACCATGTGGTGACAGGCTCCTTTTTTGCGAAAAAAGAGAGAGGAGTAACTCATATTTTGCTAAATAGTTGACAGAATTCGTAATGGATTGAATTTTGTGGATGTGAAGTGCATTTTCAAATCAAAATGATAAGAAAAAGAAGAAGCAACCAAGCATAAAATACATGATGGGTTAATTTCAAGAGCATACTATTATTTGTTAAATATATTAATGTAAAGGAAACTAATATCATCTTTTTCTTCAAGAAGTCTTGAGTTTTGAACATTTCCTTTATAACTAAAAATAAATTAATATAATATAAACGTTTTTATATAAAAAAACGTTAAGGGTAATTGAAATGTTCAACTTATCCTCAAATTTTGGTATAGCCGGTTCCTAACACAAGAAAATCCATATTCATGAATAAAATAAAAGGTACGATCCTTATGATATGTGAGTGGTTCTTCTTCTCCTTTTATTTTGTTTTTTTTGTTTTTTTTTAACCCTCCGCTTTTATTTTTATTTTTATTTTTTTTTTAACCCTCCACATTTTCCTTCTCCAGCCGACCTGGAGGCCGGAGGCCAACTAGTTCCTATAGCTGCCAAGGATTGAGTGAAAATAGAGAGAAGTCAATACTGGCTTCACACACATACATACATATATAGCCTCTAAGCTTGCTAGAAGTCCTGTTTTTTTTTTTTTCTTATATATATATATATATATATATACCTTGCCGACTTCAAATATCGCCATGTCTTCTCTAAAACCCCATATCTAAGGATACAAAGCATATTCAATGTTCACATTGCATTCCTCTCAGTGTTTTTTGGGTCAAACATTTAAGGACGTTTTAGTTTCCTTCCCATTGTTTTCACGACGACCTTTTCTGAGTAAGTTGTGTGAAACACCGATCTAATGTCATATATTTTTGAAATCTTGCTTGAAAACACGCAAGTCTAGCTAGAAAATCAATCAAATTGCCATGGTTAAGTGTGGGAAAATTAGAGTTAATTCATTTGACTGGTCTTTGGTAGCCGATATTTCTAGGAGAAATCTTGTCCGGATGGGAATGGTAATTTCTATAAAATTACATGTTTTTTTAGTTTGATTTATTACAAAATAAATATCTTACCATTAGTTTATCACAAATACAAAAATAGATGATTAGTATAAATTGTGGTTTTGACTTTTTTAATGAAAAAAACTATGATCTTTAATTATTTTTTTATTTTTAAATTTGTTTTTCATTTTTAACAAATGAACATATTGAAAAGAAAACAAGAAAAAAAACTAAATATTAAAAAAAAAACTCCCATTTCATGGTGCCAAAGGCCATCGAACCTTTTTTAAGGGAGAATTGAGGGGTAGTTCTAGTGGAAAGTGGACATTACACGCATCTACGATGTCTCTATTTTTATTTTTATTTTCCTTATAACCTTTGGTTATCTTTTTGGCTCCCCAGATTTTGTTTCCACTTGTCAATCACTCATTGACCATAGTTTGCTGCGGATCAGGTCCATTGGTCAAGGTCATGGGAAAGATACATAATAAAAAGTCAAATGTGTTATTTAATATATATTAAATAACACATTTGACTTTTTGTTATACATCTTAGTCCACCACCAACAATAAATTAATATTTGCTTCCAGCCTTTATGTTCATGTTGAGTGAAACCCTCCTCTGTGTTAATTAATTAATTAATAAATTAATTTTATTTGTCCCGATTGATTTTATATTCAATCAACTACTTCCTTAAGACATATCAAAATCTCAATAAGAAGCCCTTTCTTGGACCATTTCCCGTTTTGATCATGCCATCCTTGCGCAATGCTATGCTAATCTTCTCTTTCATTTTATTTGGCTAAATAAAGAGTTTTTAGAGAAGCTATTATAATTGTATAGATATAACTTTTTTATTACATAATTTTTAATATTTGATTTTGTTTAAGGAATGTTGCTATGTAAATAGTGAGAATCTAAAAAATCAAGCAATTTAGAAGTAAGATCTATCTTCTAAATAATTATTAATCTTTTTATTCTAGTTATTCAATTCATTTTCAATTGACAAGATGACCGGTAGTAAGCCAACATAGATAATACTTATAAAATAACACATTTAATAGAGTTGAGAATTTTTTAATACTTAAGTAAATATTTTTTTGATAGAAAAAATATAAATATTTTAAATAGATAAACTATTAAAATATGTATGTTAAGAATATTAAAAAGAAAAAGATTGTGATTTTTTTAAGGATTCATAGTATTTTTAAAGTCTATGAATTTTATTTTTTTTATAAAAAAAAGGTAAAGTGTTATCTTATCTTAATTGAATTAATAAGAGAAAATATTTCTCATATATATATATATATATATATATTAATGAGAAACAAATATCCTTTACATATTATTAATAAGGGATAAGTTACAAATTATTTTAAAGATTTTTATATATTTAAAAGGTATACATAAATAAATATTATTAACCTTAAAATTTTATATTAAGGTTCATGGGATAAAAAAAGTAGAGTTTTGTAGACCAATAAGATGCATGAAAAGAATATCAATTCTATATTTATTTGGACTTGGCGGGATGCTTAGTCCTATAATGTTAAGTTTAGCAACTTGTGCTTAACATGTAGTTGAGTTTAGGAGTATTAGTTCTAGAAGTTCATCATACCTATATAAACATGAATTCAACACGTAAATAAACCTAAAAATATATTATCATTACCCTACATTTGATTATTTTAAACATGAATTTTAGATAAAAAAAAATATAATATATATAAAACATGTTCATCGATTAATAAATAAGTTTGATGACTCATGTGACTTTTGATTTTATTTCTATGTTAAGCCATGTTCTTAATAACTATATCAACTACATAATATATCTCTTCAATATATATATATATATATATATATATATATATATGTATTTATGTATGTTAGCCCTTTATTAGAACATGCTAAAGTTATAATTAATTATTTTTTCATATATTATTATTCTTATTTCTTTCAAATAAAAGTAAACTTTTCTTTTCTTTTCTTGTTCTTTTTTTCTTGTTGAATATTGAATTGGATTTTCCTCTCGGCCACTTCCAAAATTTGAATATGAAATCTATTAATATAAATTTCAAGTTTTAAACTCCGTGGAAGAAAATTATAAAGTAAAATAAGACTCCTATGTTACACATTTTGGAGTTTTATACTAATTTTGAAAACAAATTTTAGATTTCATACTGAATCTTACAATATCTTACCCTAATTGTCCAAAGCCGTAGATTAGTATTTATGCAGAAATTTGAACCAAGACAAGGCCATTGTATTGTGTTTTCTTTTTTGTCTAAATAATTTGAATCAAGACAACACTGAATGTATCTCTTTCCTATCCTTTTTAGCAATTAAAAATTACATAGTTCTTAATTATTTATTTTTCAATATCTATATTTCACCACTGGAAAATAGTGAAACACTAATAGAATCTAATAGAATATTTTGTTGCAGTGTAAAGCTTGATTCTATCAAATATACAATTACCAACATAATCACATACAAAAAAAATATCATCAATAATTTTTATTTTATCAGGTAATATAATCATCGATAAATTTATAGATGAACTTACTATAGAAAAACAAATTGCTAGCAATAATTATATTAGTGAATCCTTCAGGGATTATGGTAAATCACACAAGAAATTAATCCGTCAAAGAATTATAATTATATGTATTTTACCGACAAAACTATTCTGTTGAAGAATTATATCTAATAATGGCAAGTCTTGTAATTTTTTTAATTGTAATTATATTGGTATTTCACATTTTATCAGTATTACATGTAATAGTTTTTTTTAAAATAAAATAAATAAAAAATTTAAAAATAAAAATAAAAAATCAATTTTCTATTATTAATGTAAAAATATTATTAAATATTATTTATTTATTTAGTGGATAAAAGTTTTAGAAGAAGGTGAAGGTAGATATTTAACAAAACTAGGATGGTGACAAGATGGAGTACATGTATAAGTGAAACCTACCAACAAATGCTCCAAGTCATTCATTTTATCTTTTAATTGGATCATCTTAGCCCAAAGTTAGGTCATCTTAACTTGAACTTGTTTTCATACAATTACATAAATGACCTGTGATTAATGGGTTGATTTGGATTGCATCATTCGAATGATCAAGACACTATATTCTACTTGTATATCCTTGAATGTTGTGTTAGAGATATCGTAAACCCAATTTATATTGGGTTTAACATTAGATCCAACCTCTAACCATAAATCTAGATCGAGTTCTAGATGAGTTGAAAGATCGTCTATGTATCTCTCAATGAATCAAATGATATATGTTTCTTGAAAAAAAAAACACGTCATTAAATATAAAAAAAAAACAATACTTTAAAAAAATTTCAAATCCAACTTATAATAAACTTCTAGGCTTGGCTATTGACTAGCTGTTAGACTCGTGTTTATCTATCCTCCTTTTACATATGGGTCTTAATGAAAATTTGAAGCTACTATTAGTTAAATATTTTTATATAATATAAATATTTTTTTAAATATCATATAAAATAAAATCTTGTTATCCGCTTTACATGTAAAATAAATAAAATAAATCTACTAGTATGCATGGTTATGGAACCATCAATCTTCTTAGTTTAGTTTTCTGAATTGGATTGTGATCGCCTTAAAAAACATGTCAATGTCTCTTATTGGATATAAGTGTCCTAAATACCCTTTGAGACGTGCAAAGGTTTGAAATCCGTTCGCACGACCATATCTTCCAAGCCTAAAAGACCTTATATTTTGTATATTTCTTTGCTCTTTTTTTTGTAGGCTTTATACAAAAAATCACACAATCAGGTTTATAGAAAAGAAAATTGAATAAGATAATGAAAAATAAAATATTAATATTTAAAAAAAAACATCACAATTTGAATTCAATCTTACTTAATAGCGTTGTGATTCTCCTACACTCTCTTAATCAAGCTGTAGTCGGCTTTATCCCAATATAATTTCTTTTTACATGTCAATTTTATAAAATAATTAGTTTATAAAAAACTAACTGAATTAAATATCAAAAAAATAATTGTTTATGCATATACTAACCTTGAAGAATCTGAACTAAGTATTAATCACAAACTTTCATTCAGTATTTTTGAAAACTTCACTATATTGAAACAAATTCACTTCCATCAATGATTTCATCATCAATATTATTGTGTGAGCTGTCTCTATATTTGTAAACCTATATTTTTATTTGTTCATTTAAATTAATTATTCAAGCTTCATTTATTGTTGTTTATTTTTTTTATTATGTAGGAAAGGAAAACAAATTTACATGTTATGGTCGGACTTCTACTGAGCAATATACTTCTCAATGTATATATTTTTCTAAAAAAAACACCCCCTCTCCAAGTCACCCTCACATCAATGAGCTAGTGTCAAGAGTGGGTGTCTATGCATGCGTTATCTTGTTATGATTGACACTTAATGGCTCATGCTCATAATAAGCGATACTAAAAGAACTAACAACGCTCTTATTAATTTGATGAAAACAATAACAACATTATCACTATATTCTATTCTTAAAAAAATTTAGTAGCACTCCACTTATATATTCTATTTTTAAAAAATTTTAGTAGCACTCCACTTATATATTCTATTTTTAAAAAATTTTAGTAGCACCCCACTTATATGAGAGCCTACCTACGATTTTAAAACCTGCAAATAGACATCAATAACTCATGCCACAAACTAGTTGATTTTACTTATGACTAATATTTAATTTATGTATTGGTCCAAACTAAATGGGTTTAGTTATATGTTATTTCTTCTATTCTATCATGATTGAACAAAACTCTTTATTAGCTTTTGTGTTTATAGTTAAGTGGATATAACATTTTTATCTAGTATATCATTGGTTTAAAATATTTTAAGTAATACTTAACAAGCAATAAATGTAGAACATGAAAGCGTTACCTAATTATTATCCTAACCTAATATAGTTTTATCAAGATTCAGAGCAAAAATTAGAAAGACCATAAAAAAATACAAAAAAAAAATTATAAGAGCAAAACTACCCCAAGAAAATGTAACCCAATAACCATAAAATTCAATGGTTATTTTAACAACAAAAACTAACAAAATCATTAACAGGAATTGACATGTTTTAAACTTTATTAAAATAAAAGCCATAAACTTCAACATAGAAAATGAGATGATGAATTGATGTTTAATGTCATTTGGGATGACTAGAAATTGTTAGCTCAAAATAGTGTCAAAATGAGATGATGAATTGATGTTTAATGTTATTTGGGATGACTAGAAATTGTTGGAACAAGTATCTCAAAATAGTGTTAGTACGTGTTAATCATGAGTTGCTATGGGTACTTCAAAAATTCAGCTCATCAATGAAATTGGTGGAAAAACGTTAATTAAAAAATAAACATAGATCTATCAATAAAAAAAAGTAGAATGATTAAAAAGGAAAGACTTATTTAAGAGTAGTGGGAGAGAAGAGCGGAAATGAGATGTATAGAAAAGAAAAGTTAAAGACATAAGGGAGAGAGAAGGATGGAAGGAGAAGGAAGAAGGGGAAGAAAAGAAAAGTTAAAGACATAAGGGAGAGAGGAGGATGGAAGGAGAAGGAAGAAGGGGGTTTTTTCTCCTAGAATTAAGAATTTTGGTATTTTATTTTTGGGGTTTTTCATCAATAAAATTATCGATGAATAATTGAATATTAAATATTTTTTTACAGCCTGTTGGTAATTCTATTAGTAATTTACATTAAAATTTCTTGAGAACCATCTAAATTTTTTATATCCCCTTAAACAAATTTTCAGATGATATTTCATTTCATTGGTAATTTCTTTAATGACTCTAATTTTCAGTGGCAAAGTCATTTAATTTTTTTTAACTTTCTGGAACTCTCCAATGAATTTAACTCATCAATAATTCCACTAGTATATAACAATTCTTTAATATTTCTATTGGTATAAAACAAATTTCCTTAATGTTTTTGTGTTCCCTATCTATCCAACATATTAATATAATAAAATCACAATATAATAACACCTACTATATGTAATAACATAATAATAAAATCTGCCAACGAGTGATCGGAAAATATAATCTTTGCAGTCGAGTGATTGAAAAGTATAACCTTTACAACCAAGAAGTGATTGGAAAGTATCTCAATTTATATGTGTGACAAAAGTCATTTCCTTATCAATTTTGGGTTTATACCTAGCATAACTACAAGTTCTGCATTTGGCAAAATCTGCATTTTCATTATAGTAAAACATGCAAAATGATTTGTTGGAATTGTAATAACTTATTTTTACCCTATTTTCAATTTTGTTGGAATTGTAATAACTTATTTTTACTCTATTTTCAATATTTTAAAAAAAAATTAAAATAAAAAAAATGAAAATTCAAATAAATTATATTTTTGTAAATTCATAATCCTTAAGCCAATTCACTTGTAGCTTTGGCATTAACAATCTTTTAAAAAAAAACAAATAAAAAAAAGGGCAAAATTAATCAAATAATTTTTTTAATGATTAAAATGAAATTTAAAAAATAAGCACTGACCTAGTTAAAAAATATGTACCAACAAAAACTACAAAAGGAAAAGAAATAAAAATAAAATTGATATAAATATAAATACTCTTTAAACTTTTTTGAAAGATAGGAAATACTTTAGAAAATTCTAAAAGAAAGGAGAACATCCTTAAGTAGTCTAGAAAGTTGGAGAAATTTCTAAAGTAGTCTAGAAAATATAGAAAGAATGAGGGTGGTATAAATAGATAAGTCAAAGTGCACATTACATTGAAAAACGAAACTCTCTCAAAACCAAAAAAAATATCTATAAATCTTAATCTCCAGCAAAAAAAAGTGTCGCCCTTGATTGATTTCGGGGTCTTTTATTTTTGATTTGTGGATAAGGAGTTGTCACCTAATATTTTGGTCACTAAAAACCCTAACTGGTCTTTCAGATATTCTAAGGCAAGAGACTGATTGCATAAAGGGAAGATATTAGCGCCTCTAATACACCCCTCCTATGATAAGCTGCTTGATGTTTGGTTTGCTTTATAATTTCTATGGTGTTAGTGTTTTCTAATCCCATCAGTTTTTCTAGGGTTGATTTAAACCAAATTTATTAAGATAGAAATCTAAGGAGATTCTAGTGCCTTAAAAGCTCATTTTTCTCTTAGTATTTTCAAGAGTTTTCTACTCGTAAATCACAAAGAGGAGGGACAAAAATTTAGAAATTTAGGGCGCTTTAAAAGCCTATTTTTATCTTAGTGTTTTATACTCTCACGACTCATAAATCATGAGTAAAAAAAATTAAAATGTCCTTGATTATAATCAAGACTTCTTTCAAGGATGTGTGATGACTTCGTATCCCTAGAAAATTATTTTGGATATTTACCACATAGGGTTTCTTTATCCAAATATTATCGGTGAATAATAATAAGCTATTTCCATTAAATATTTTGGATATTCATCCCTTTGGAATTTCTTTATCCAAATATTAACGGTGAATAATAGATGAATTCCTCACTAATTAAGTTTTTTATATTTTTTTGAATATTGACTAATACCCTTTGGAGTTTTACAAATATGTTGTAAAATCTAAAAATACAAGAAAATTATTTTTGTTGTGTTTAAGAAATCTATACGAAAATATATTTTCAAAACTTTTAATTTTTTTTTTGCAATAAAAAAAAGTAAAAAACATGTTAGGGTATTGGCCGTATGCAACACACAAGAAAATAAAAGGCATGAATAACACGATTATGCGAACATCACAAAAAAATATTCACCTATTTCAAAATTCACAAGAAGCTTAAAACAATTCATTACAAATAAACAAGGTTCAGCACACCAATTTAAAACACAAGTTAGCATGCACAAAAATATAAAAACAAAATCATGAAGCTAAAAAATTACAACATGAATTGTGACTCCCCTGTAAACTCAAGAAAAAAAAAAGAGGAAAAAATGAACCCAGAATTGGCAGAAAAAAGAATCCTTAACTGAAGAAAGGAATTCTCTCTTATAATATCTTTAGCTTATGATATCGAAATCAAGCAATTTAAAAGTCTAAATTTATCTACACGTCCAGGACTACAACTTTGGTGTAGGAGTCAAAATGAGATAAAATCATTTTAGATAACAGAATTTGACAGTAATCTCGTTGGTAAAAAAGGATCTCTGGGTCTAATTCAAAAACTGACAAATATCAAGAATTATAATATGACTGAGAGTATGATCTAAGAACAAACCAATAAAATTTGTGACAAAAATAGAGTTTTTAGTGCAAAATTTGGATCAGGATCCTTCTCGCGATAGAATTCTCTATCTTCATGTTAGATATTCAAACAAGAATATCTTGACCTTCTAATATTGAAATCAAGCAATTTAAAAGCCTAAATTTATCTAAATATCTAGGACTACAACTTTGATGAAGGAGTCGAAGTGAGATAAAATTGTTTTAAAGAACAAAATCTAACGATAATCTAGTTGGTAAAACAGATTCCTAATATGATAATGTTGAGCATCCAAATCTGACTGAGAATCTGCTCTAAGAACAATAATCCCTAGGACTTAATAAATGTCTAGGTTAATTTTTTTAACATGTTAGAAGTGACAAAATATAGATAAGATGGTTAAATATCATACGAAACCAAGTTAAAATCAAAGTCTAAGGTGGAACAAAAAATTACAACAATAGCGGAATCTTTTTTTTTAGTGCAAATTTTGAGAGATTTATCAAACCTTAAGGACCACGTAAAAAAAAAAATTAGCATTATAAAAACTCCTGATCAATCTAAGAAAACTTAATGATTTTGATAACAAAAATAAAGGATAAAAAATGCAGAAAACAACTCAAACAAAATTTAAAAAAAAAATTGTTTCTTTGCTTTTTATCAATTTTGTAACAAATATAAACTAAACTTTTACATTCAATTCAAAAAAAAATATACACCAAGGTCCCAAATTGAGTAACAACTAAAAGCATGACCTCACTTCATCTCTCTTTCTATTTCAAAGCAAGAATACTTCTTGGCTGGTTGTGCAGAGAATCAGCAACTCCTCAGCCATGGCTGCCACCGTTCCAACAGTAACAACAGCATTTAGTGTCCTATCTTCAACCGGAGCAGCATTGAAGGATTTTCAAACAGCAGCTGTTAACCGTCACCTTATTCCAGCAGTGCCATCTTCAACTGAGAGTAGCAGAGTAGCAGTGAAAGTGACCACATCTTCAACTGAGAGTAGCAGAGTAGCAGAGTAGCAGTGAAAGTGACCGGTTTCACCAGCAGCTCTCTCCTCAGTTGTGCAACAGAAGCAAGAGTTTCTCTCACCAGTCTTCCTCTGCATTGTGAGTAGTAGCAGAAGATTGGCTTCGTCAACAGCGGTTAGCAGCTGACTCCATCGTGAGTAGCAAAAGCTCCAAGACCAGTTACCTCCCATCCTTCTCCTCTGCACCGAGAGCAGCAGCAGGAGATCTGTTGCATCAGCCTCAGCAGCCGTTGGCAGAGCACCAGAAGCCTTCCTTTCTTCTCTTAGCAGCAGCAGTAGAGCTCTTTCTTCTCATAGAAGCAGCACCTGGAGTCTGTTCTTCCATCACAGTAGCAGCAAAGCTTCAGGAACTCCACCGTGAGGCCAATTTCTCTCGCCCCAGCCGTGCAGCAGCAGCACGTGAACAGTAGCAACGTTTTTCCTTACAACAGCCTAGCTTCCCTTGAATGTCCAATTACAGGTCCTATTCTAACACACTAAAATGATCTCTTTTTGTTGAACAAAGCATGCTATGATATTATGATGATTTAGGATTGTAATCAATGCATTAATTAGCCTTGGATTAATTGTGTGTAGGAAGATATGTTTATGTTGATAGTCATAGCAATGCTAATGTGGTTTGTGATTAGGAGAACATTGTTGTGAATTTTGATTATTGATTGATATCAAGTTAAAATCATAGTCTTTGTTTTGATTATAATTGAATCTTTAGCTTGATTTAGCATGATTTGATTTTTTTTAAAATCATTGATTTTTTGGAAACAATATTAGGAAAATTATATGAAAAAAGTTTAATTGAATATGTTACGTGAGGTGTTTTTGTAATTTTATTTAGAAAATAATAAATGAGATAAAAGACATACAAATAAAAATAAATCATCCATAAAATAAAATTTTTAAATTTTAGATATGACTTTAGTCATAAGAGATGATTTACGAAAATAATACAGTAAACAAAAATTTGAAGTGTTGTCAATAAAATTAGAAAATCATTAATGTTGTAGGATTGCATTTTATTTGTTAATAACTTTATTTTTTTAATTAAAGATATGAACAATGAGTTTAATTGCTAGTAGGCTTAGACTAAGAAATTGATTTTTCATGAAAAAGAAAAAAAAAGAAAAACTTAATAAGAATAATAATTTATTAATCAACTTAAGATGATATAGTTTGACTTTAAACCAAACCATGTATTAAAAGATTAATTTTTTTTAAACTAAATAAAAAATATTAAAATAATAATAATAGATAAATAAAAAATATTAAAATAATAATAATAATAATAGATAAAAAAGATGATAATTATAAAAAAATAATGATAAAAATAGTAATAAAGTCATCATAATAGTGTTAATTACTTTTTGATAAGCAAGTTAATTATGTTTATTAATTACTAATTGAACCAAGATAGTATGATCTCATCTAATATTGGACTTGTTCTTTGGATGTCCACAAATGAATAATAGTATAAATTAATACATGATTTGTGGAATATTAATCAATAAAATTTCTGGTTTTCCTATAATAATTTTTATTTTTGCAAATAAAATTCAATATTTTCATTATTTATTAAGTAGCCTAGGATAATATGGTTATTTATTATTTAATAAATAATATAATTTTTTTAATCTATTGCAAGTCTCGTAAAATATATATGCCCATCATTACCAAAATAACCCAGGGTGGTAATATTTGATATTAAGTCTTGTTTTTTGAATATTGTTTCATGAAGAAGGATAACAGGTGGATAAAATACATATTAATAAAAAAAAATATTTATTATTGAAAACAAATAATAATATAGTTTATTTTATTTTATATAGTGATAATTATTGATATTAGTAGATAATAATCACTTATTGAAAAACTTTAAACATTAATTGGAGTTTCTAGTTACTATTAAAATTAGATAATGATTTATTTTTAATGTATTTACTCTCTTTGCATGTTTGGTCCACATGCAACAAGAATATTTAAAAAAATTCAAAAAGAAAAAGCTAGCTAGTTGTATTTGTATTTGATTTTTTATTTACATTTAAACATTAATATGCATAATTTTAATTTATTCTTATAGTATTCATCACCATATTCTTAAAGATTACTATTATTATTTATAATTTTATACATATTGTTAAAATTAAAAGTTGAGCCAACTATATTTTATATCATGGTTTTTTATATGTGAAACAAAAAAAACAAGTATTTCTTCATAAATTTTTTATTTTTAAAAATTTTACATAATATTTAATATCACATTCACTAATGTTCTTTAAATTAGACAGTGTATAATTAATAAAATTCTTGATTCTATTACAATAATTCATTATGCATAGTTTTTCGGGTGAAACTTAATATATCAAACAATAATCATTAATATTTTATATGAACTTTACATAGAATAATCATTGATGCATTATTAATTAATAATGCGAATTAAATAAATTATCAGTTCTCAATTATAGTTGATTCAATTCAAGTTTATTTAATATATTTTAATAGTGTTTTTTAATCATTATTATTTTTCTCAGAAAAAATCAAATTTCTTTAAATTTAATAAAATTTTAAACTTAACAATAAAATTAATAAAATGTGAAATGTATCTATTAAATAACCTATTATTTCATCGATTATAACAAATCTAAATTTTAAAATCAAACTTAATTTGATAAAATATTCTCAAACAAAGCTTTGTATAAATTTTATATTCACACAACAAGTGTTTTTTAGAAGAAAAAAAACCATAAAATAATTACTTAACACAAATAAACTACATTTATTACATGAAATATCAAAAAATTAACATAAAAAAAGATTTTTAACAAAAAAAGAGTAGTGTTGGTTACTTAATTAGGTTCATATCTTTAATAGAAATCAAACTAGGACTAATATATAATGACTGACAGGGGTGGAGACAGGGGGAGGCTGGCAGGGGCCCAGCTCCCAGAAGGAAAATTTTTTTTTAGCCTTTTTTAAATTTATTTTTAGTATTTTTATAAAACACTGTGTAAATCACAGCATTTTAGCCCCTCTTGATTTTATATTTGGGTTCCGTCCCTGATGACTGAGGTGGCTGGATCTATAATGAAGAGCTAAATAGTGGAAAATGTGTTTTAGAAGAAGAAATGCAGGAGAGAGTCGTGTGTGTATTTCAGTATTGATATAATATACATATATATATATAATTTTATCTTTTAATAAATATATATATACTTCAAATATAAATATTATTATTTTATTTTTTGTTGCATAATAAATAATAATAAAATAATAATTATCCATATAGACATTGAAACCTAATGAATTAGATATGAAAATTTAAATTTCAATAAATAATGAATAAAATATAAATATAAAGAAATCCGATTCATGAATATTCATCCTTAACATTGATGTTGAGCAAAAACTGGTAATCTAATTCAACTGTATTGGAAATGAAAGCGTGTCATACATTAATCGATAATTAGGTTTTACTAATTAAAAACAGATAGAAATAACTACGGCAAATTAAGATCAAGTCTCTAGAGGATTAGAACCATCTAGTTGGTGGTAAAGTGATAAAGATTTAGGATTAAGGGGTTTGTTTCCTCTGTGGTTTTAAGTTTAAATTTTTAGTTGCTCATATGATGGTCATCGGAGGTTTACATGGTCATTAACTTCAGAGTCTGTAGGATTAGTCATGGTACACGCAAGCTGGTTCAGACACCTACATTAATTTAAAAAAAAAATATCTAGAGGATTAGAATTCAGAGTTAAAATAACCAAAGAAACTTTATCATTAGTTAATTAATTTGGTTTTCTTACATATTCACTCTCTCGTGATCAAAGCCTGCTCGTTCCGTCTTGAAACTTTGAAAAAAAAAAAAAACTTTTGTACGTTTTGTCTGCCATTAACGTGTAACATGTTACATACGTTCACAGATAGGATAGATAAAGCAAGGTTTGCAAAGAAGTTTGAATGCATTAACTGTGCAGCTTGACAAATTAAAGATTCATATATCTTTTTTATTTAGCTGTTGATTCACCTTCAAATTGTATTGTATAGTTTTATATATAAACAAATTAATTGGTTGTAACCAACTGTTTTAATTATTTTATAAGTTAATTTTTTTATTTTAATTATATTTTCTGTTTAGCTTCAGAACTTTTTGGTCGGATTAATTCTTATCTCTAGTGTGTTAATTTGTTTATTAAATTATTGAACTATAAACTTTTCAATAGTTGTAATCTTAGTGTCCTCAAGCCCGAAAGCACTGCGTGGACCATTATTGTGATGAAATCGCCTCCTCAACTTTCCGTTGTAACTGGGACCAATTAATTATCATAATCGACATAGTCATGATTCCAACGTTATTTCTGCGAAGTTAGATATTATCTAACTTGACTTAGATCTAGAAGGGGAGGAAATCTGAAGAGGAAGATGACTATAGATCGATCTAATTGTGTGGACATACTCTCTCCCTCTCTCTCTCGCTTCTCCCTCTCTCTCCCTCTCTCTCCCCCTCTCCCCCTCCCTCCCTCCCTCCCTCCCTCTCTTTCTGTTGGGGGGGTAGCTCGGCTACAAATATTGTATAGATGCATGTTTATTAATTAGTTTTAATCGATCTTGCTCAAACATATGTACCTAGTTTGTGTTACTTTTATTACAGATCCGAGATATTAGTTAAGTCGATGTGCTCATGCATGTATGTTCTGTCGAACTGGTTGTAACGTAATCAGAAAGGATCACATCTCTATTCTATAGCCAAAGCCTAATACATGGATTTCCGATGAGTTAAAGAAAAAGTCCATCCATTGAATATTAGGTAGGAATTTTTTACCAGCTTCAAAATTAGTTGAGATGTTAGGAAGTCAATAATTTAATGCATACCGGCAAAACTATCTTTAAAATAGTGATATTTTTGCTTATATATATATATATACATATATATATATGTTAAGATAAACAATATATTGAATTTATTGTGATCAATAATGATTAACTTGTAAAGCCTGATATTTAGAGTATGAGATCGTAAAAAAGATATTAAACAAATTATAATGAAATCAAATATTAAAGATTGAAAAGGAATAAAAAAATTAAATATGTATAAAAAAAACCACTATAGTAAATCTATAGAGTTTTGTTGAATGTAAGAAGATAAAAATTATGTGGATGTTAGGATTTCTATATAAAATTCAGTGGATGTTAGGATTTCTAATAAATATGGTTAATCCAATAATATAAAAAATGGATAACTCTATTTTAATAATATAAAAAACTAAATAAACTTAGGTAAATCTTTTAAATTTAGTTTAATTTTTTAAAATCTTAACTTGTGAAATCTCAAACCTCATATTCAGGTTTAAACAAGAACTCTAATTTCTTATTAATTTAGTGTTGAAAAATAAAATAAAAACAATATAAAAACTTATCAAAGCAAAAAAATAATAACAACAAAAAAAAACTATAATAAAATTTGAAGTAAAATAAAAAAGGATGAAGAAAAATAAATCTCAACCCAAGTTAAGTATTGTTTTATTTTTAACGGTATTCTAGTGACTTAACCATGTAAAAAGATTATAGTAATTTTGATCAATTCAAAAATGTCTAATCCATAATAATTAAAGGAGTAATTAAAGGAGGATGGATGAGAAATTTTTTGAAGGATGGGAGAATTTTCAATAACTAAGTTAATTTTTCAAACTCATAACCTATGAAACCATAGTCCTTATTTAACTAAGAAAATCAATTCTCAGCAAGTGATTCGACGAATGAAAGAGCAAGTTCTGCAGTTAAGTCTACTCATCGCCTATTTGCTTTTTCTTTTTTATCCCTTTCTAGGCACCTTACCAGGAGGTCAAGGTACTCCAAAGCTTCATAGAGGGATAGGCATTTCAATTAACTAGTTACTTTCTATACTTTGCTCACTCGTTTGGAGCTATCTCCTTTATCTGTTATCCTTTCTCAAGCCCAAAAGAAAAGAGATCTCTTTTTTTTTTTGTTAAAAGATAAAATTTAAAAAAAATCTCAATTTAAAAAATTTATTAGAACAAAAAATTAGTAATTAAAAAAAGCATCAAATCTGAAAAAAAAAATAAAGGGAAATTGAAAAAAAAAACAAAAACTATATCAAATAAAATAAATAACAATTAAAAAAATAATCATAAAATCTAGCTAACTAAAAAATTAAAGCATGATGAAATTAAAAAAATATTTTAGAAATTAATTAAAATAAAAAAAAATAAAAAAAAAAGAGGGAACAAACCAAAAGAAAAAAAAACTTGAAGGATTGATTTATAAATTTAGAAGGCTAAGTGCAAATTTTCAAGAACAGAAAAAAGAAAAGGAATAAAAAAAATAATTATCAAACTAAAAGTCTATTAATCACACATGTCACAATAATCAATTGATGTGACAAAACAATAGTTTTGACCATCATAGTCAGTATCACAAGTTACCCAAAGATGATAGAGCAACTGATATATACTATATATGTGATAGTAATTGTTTTT